>NW_027522603.1:0-94365 GCF_052094955.1 Ictidomys tridecemlineatus
GCCTGCAGCACATTCTCCTGTGCATTCAATTCAGAAAGGGAAGGGGGTCAGGGCAGCACTAGGAACATGACCGCGGGAGGCACAAAAGCAATGTGTCCACAGGGAACTACTTAGTGGTAGATGAGAAGGGCTTCCTGGATGTAGGGACTGGCTGTTGTAGGAGGAAAGGCACAGACTTGGGGGAGAACCCAGGGTAGCACAGGAGACACTAAGAAAACGGGCACCTCTCATTTTGCTCCCTCCTCTGCATCCATCCAAATACCATCGTGTGTTCTGCAGGCAAGAAGAGGAACGACGGGGAAAGGCTCTGCTCCAGACATGGAGTACCTATAGGAGACCCCAGGAGAGGCAGCAACCCAAATGGAAGGAAGAGACAGAACCCAGTGCCTACCTAAGGGTGAGTATGTGCATGGTGGCCTGCTCTTTTGGTGTCCTGGAGAAGCCTGATAAATTCCCTCTCTGTGGCCCTTCTGCCTGGGGCATTTGCTATCAACATTTAAGCCCAATGGGACTAAAGCTTGGGGGTCCTCCACATTTGCTCTTTCCAATTTTGTGTGGGACTTTTTTCATCTTCCCCATGACGTGGTGCATGGGCTCATGGGGGCAGAATTGACGCCAACGTCTCAGAGGACACAATGTCCAATGCAGGCATATTCCTATTGAAAGTGGGAGAACACTCTCAGCTTCTGTAGGCCAACTCCTGAGTGGCCACATCTGCTGAGAGGAGCGTTAGCCATCGACATCCCATGGAAGGACACACAAAAGAGCCCTGCCCATCTCAAGGCACGAGACCTCCGATTAAGAACGGGATACTTCCCAATGTGCCCTGAAACATGTCAAGTCGTTCTTGGAATGGGTCTTTGGCCGATAGCCATGGAGGTGGAGGTGGAGCGCCCCTTTCCTTTCCTGGGCTGAAGACGTGTCTTCCTGTTCCACTCTATGTTCTGTAGCCGAATTCCTGTTTAGGTGGGCCTTGTTGGTGCTTGAGTGCAGGGACTCAGGAGAGTTTCCTGTGTTTGTCTTTTCCTCCAGAAGCCCAGCAGGCCACTGCCCGTCCACACGACCAGGACGAGGTGTGTCCTGGGCTCCGTGTTGCAGAGTCAGCCTTGTGTCCAGAGCTCGGATGAGAGTCTCACCTTCACTAGCGCACCTCCCTTTCAGAGACCCAAAGGTGGACTCCACTCACGTCCCGGGATCCAGGATAAACAGGATGTGAGCACCCCTGGCACCATCCAGCCGGCAGCAAGGCCCTCAGGGCAGAACCCTGCCCTCCTTGGGAAGAAAGCACCTGAAACACCAGAGGTGGTCTCCTCCAAAATTGCCCAGACTTCTGCCAGTCTTCTCGGAGGGGGCCCTCTGCTCCACCCTCCATCACTAGCCAGGGGTCCTGATGTGAGCAAAGAGCCCTGCCTGCAGCCTGCAGCATGTCCACAGGGCCAGGGCCACGAACTCAGCCTCCAGGCCCCAGGCAAGAGACGAGCTCAGGTCCACATCCAGACTGGCCAGAACTCCCCAAAGAAACTCAGGCTGGGGCACAGTCCCACTCCACGGGGGAACACCTGCAGGCCAGGCTCGGAGGCCAGGAAGTCTCTGCCTGCTTGGCAAGACACAAGTGGTATCGGACTAAATGGGTCACCCCAGGTGACCAGAAAAATTCCAGCCCATGATTCCAGCATGGATCTTCGCCCTCCCAAGGAAAGCAGCTTCCTGAATCCAGTGGAGCCGCGCACCAAATCGAGTCCACCAGCACCCAGCTGTGTTCCCCGACAGCCCCTCCGGATGCTCTTCAAGAGAATGCACAAGAACTGGTGGAGATCCAGGTTCATTGCCGATCTCCCTTCCTGTCCCGCTGCAGAGACCAGTGCTCTTGCTGACACTCCTCCCTATCTTGATGAGTCCCAGAGGCCCAGCTCCCACGAGCCACTGAGTGTCCTCTATGAAGACCTTCAGGTGTCCTCCTCCTCTGAGGACAGTGACATGGAGTGAGGCACACCATAGCAGGGAAGAATGGCCTTTGGGGCTCCAATGACTTGCAGGGTCTCTCACGCTGAGGAAGCAAAGATGCAGGAGCAGGTGGCACCAGGGTCACAGGACCTTCCTAGCTATGGAGTAGGAGCAAAGGCTGGGACTTCAGAAAGCTCTGGCACAGCCCCGGACCCTGCCTCTGATGCACAGCCACCTGTCCAGGACTCAGAGGAGAGACTCCTCTGAATGGGGTTTCCAGGGGATGGTCCAATGTGCTCATGTCACCTTCCACAGGCTGTCCAAGAGATGACAAATGGAGTGGATATGCAGGTGTAGAGACGGAAGTGGAACAGAAGTAGAAGGCTCAAGTTTGTCCCTTTTGTCCTATGACCACATGGAGTGTAGCACCTGCTGATCACTGGGACCTCTGTCCTGTTCTGCAGTGGACCTTCTTGACTCTTGAATGTGGTTATGAAAAGCATTGTGGACACTTTCCCTGGCCTTTCCTTTTTTGTTCCTTGCCCCTTATGATAATCATGTACTTGACGTTTCTCTGAATCCTCATCCAATTTTCCCCATGTTTTACAATGTGCATAGTTGGACTGCTCAATAGGTATTTGCCTTTGTACCTTGTCTCTCCGTCAAACTGCATTTGTTGTGTCCTGGTGCTCAATTGTAATGCCTTGGACAGCCCGAATGTCTCAGGTGATGTCCACGTGTCAATTAAGATCATTCATTGGTTGTAGTTCAGGATATCCCTGGATTCCCCATACTACCATGATAAATGGGTGAAATTGGCGAAAGCGATCCCCCACTCACTGTCTTAACAGGGTCACAGTGAGAAAAAGTGTTGGCAAAGCCGCTCTCCCACTGTCTTGACAGGGTCACAGTGAGGATGAATGCTGGCAAAGCCACGCTGGTTGGTGGGAAACTGAAACCATGAGACCCTTTTTTATGTAATTGGGACTTTTCATTTTCATGCTTATGTTTCTTCAGGAGGCATAAGTATGTTAGATGCCAAACAAATTAAATTTCAGATGGCTAGAACAGAACAGGTACATCATGCCATGGAGGCTGTTCTACTAGCCCTCAGCATAGCAAGGACAAAGTAGAAGGCTGTTCTTCTAACTCAGTACATTGTGGACAAACCTGATCATGGACAACAATCATCCTCTGAAAGGTCATGAGAGTTTTAGGCACCACATTGATTATATCAAGGAGAACCCAAGCCCATATTTCCAGCCTCTTAGAAAACTTAATGATTAGGCTTATTTTACAAAGTTCACCACATGTAGTCTCATTTTTGATTAAGGAAAGTTGTATTATACACTTAGGAAAGTTAAAACATATAAAGATATATTCTTCTCTTTTTATAAACCCTTTCTTACTTTACATAGGGATATATGATGAGCATAGTTAATATTGGTGGACCGTGGATTGATGTTTGGATCTTACTTTCTATTGAGAAAGGTTATAAAGATATGAGAACTAGTGCACCTTGACTGAGAAACAAAGAAATTCTTTGAGAAAATAGCTCAACCAGTTTTATGAGAATAAATTTAGAAATTAATTAAAACAGCTTTATAAGACACAGTTTTAGAATAATGTTAGAAATATTATTTTATTTAGATTCTTAAGTTTAGAAATTCTTAAGTTTTTAGTTGTATAGGTTTCTGATATGTTTTAAGAATGATTGATATACTTTAGGATGCTTTAAGTATAAGATTTAATGGGATTTTTTTAGATGGGAATTTTAGATTAGAAATAAAGTACAAGTGTACTTTAGGTTAATGATTGGTTAGGAGACTTAGAGTTTGGTTACGTAGTTTGGCATTAGTCAATAAGAAAATAACATATCTTGGGAAAAATAGTAAATCTTGGGAAAATCTGAAAAATGTAAATTAGTGATGTATTTTATTAATGATTCTATACTTTTAATAATTACATAACTGAAGGTCATATCCTGGAAATATGTAAATTAATGTTACATTTTTTGTAACACCAATCATGGTTAAGGAAATGTCATGTCTTGGCAAAGTTTGAAATTATATAATCAATGACGTATTCTCAATCTATAATGATGAGGAAAATTGTAATAAAAGATGACCCAGAGAAAGCTGCATTAGCTCTCTCTCTCTCTGGAGATTGCTCCAACGGAACGACTCCTGTCTCATCTTTTCGCCAACGCCACTCATCCATCAGGTCTTCCTGGACTCCGCTAGGGCAGGACCCCGGCATGAAATTGTGTTTCCAGATCAAAGAACTCACTTGTGATTTGGAGGCCTGAACACTGGGGCTTCTCAACTCTCTCTGGGTGCTCCTAACTGTGAGCAGTTGTGGAACCACTGCAGCAGGTGGAAAGAGCTCTTGTCCTATGTCTGGGAACATGTGTGTCCAGGGTCCAGAATGACTCTGTGGCTTTTTAGCCAAGATTTATCAACTGGACACTCCCTTCTCCAGATGGCACTGACATGGCTGTTCCTATTCAGAGACAGAGTCCGGGTGCTGTGAATTCTGACCCACAGGCAGGTGATTTCGCAGGGAAACAGGGAGGAGAAACATGGAGCTCCTCAATTTGAGTTTGGAGCCTGAAAGAATGGAGATATGTGAACACTGATGTCTGGGACAGGCAGCTCTTGAGATGCATTCCATATTCAGATTTGGTTTTGCCCTCAGTGTAGGTTTTCCTGTACATTTCCTAGTTGCAATCCTGATGTGGAGAGTGCCATATATACAGGTGTCTGTCCTGGGCCCCCCAACTAGTGTAGGAATTGCTTCTCCCAGCCGTGCTGTGAGCAAACTTCACCAAGTGATGCACATTTAGAAAGGGAAAGCAGGGGTGGAGAGGCGGGGAGATTAGTCTGGACAATGCAGAGGGTGAAGGAACCGTATCTGCTCCCCAGTGTGCACTCAGGAGTACTTTGTTCTGGGCCCACCTCACACATAGTAGGGTCTAAAAGAAAGGTGTGCAGAACACCCGGGTGCCAGAGCCATGACTGGACCAGAGAAAGGCATGCCCATGCTGGCACTTCATGTCCATTAGCAGGAGTGCACCTGATCGCCCCCCTGACCAGGCATAGGGCCAAGAAGGTCCCTGAAGTGGAGCTTGATTCTCTGAGGAGCAGAGGTGTACCAAATTCACATCTTCATACATGGATTTTGTACCATGATGAGGGTGTTCTTCCACCATTCATGCTATTCCCCTCCTCCCTCCCTTTCCCTCCCTCCCTCATTTGCTATCTAGAGGTAATCCTCCTCCCATGCTCTCCCTTCCTACCCCATTTTTTTTTTAAAGTCTAGGACCACATTGGTTTCACTGCCGAATTCTAATATTCTTTAAGGAAAATCTAGTGTGAATTCAACTCAAAATTACAAGAAATAGAGAGGTAACACTTACATACTCATCCTGTGTAGTCATTAAAACTCTGATTCCAATCTGAAGTAGTAGCTTTAAAAATGGTCTCAGCCAATTGATATCACCCAATAGGTTTTGAAAATCATTAAGGGGGCTGGGGATGTGGCTCAAGCGGTAGCGCGCTCGCTTGATATGCATGCGGCACGGGTGCGATCCTCAGCACCACATACCAACAAAGATGTTGTGTCCGCCGAGAACTAAACAATAAAACATTAAAAATTCTCTCTCTCTCTCTCTCTCACTCTCTCTCTCTCTCTCTCTCTCTCTCTCTCTCTCTCTCTCTCTCTCCTCTCTCACTCTCTCTTAAAAAAAAAAAAAGAAAGAAAATCATTAAGGGTGTTCAGCTCCTTGACTCTTATTTGTGAGGTTTGAGGATGGATTCTATGTCCTTCGATCACATGATCTAGATATTGAAAAGAGATGTCCTTTGCACCTTCTGAGGTGAGATGCACAAACCCATTGCTGTGAGTGAAGTCTGTTTGGGTAAAGATTTTTAGGAGTACATCTGGATTAGCATGAGATACACATATATCATCCATAAAGTGAATCATATATGCATCAGGGAATTTCTCCCTCACAAGCATGATGTCCTGTGCCACAAATTTTGACATAGGGTAGGGCTGTTACACATTCCCTAAGGCAACAATATCTTTTGACTAGTTCTTTAAAATTTATTGCCAGGACACTAAAGGCAAACCTTTTACAGTCCTCTGGGTGGAAAGGTAGAGAAAAGAAACAATCTTTTAAATCTATTACTATTAAATGATAACCCAAAGGAACAGCTGTACAAGGAAGCCCTGGTTGCAAGGCTCCCATTGGCTCATTAACACAATTAACTGCCCTGAGATCTTGTACTAATCTCCAGTGGCCAGATAGATTTTTTCTTGATTACACAGATGGGTGTGTTCCAAGGACAGAGAGTAGGTTGTGAATGGCCAGCCTGAAGTGGTTCATCCATCTCAGCCTGCATTGGCTGCTGCCTTCCAACCATGTCAGCATTGTTTATCTTAACCTAACCTCTGTGAATGTGCTCAACTGTGTCCTGTGAGGAGTCTCTTCTATCCTGCATGCCAAGAGTATCATGGGTCCTGAGTCAACTTCCCCTTCTCCCTGGGAAGGGTTCCGACCTGTAACAATTGGGTTTCCCAAATGGGGACCTTTGGAGGCACTGAATTGGGTCCATGGACACAAATACTTTCTTTTAGCCTTGACTAGGATGCATTCTGTACTCTCCAGAACATAGAACCTCTTCCTCCACTTCCTTCATTGACTGAGGGGCTCTGGGGCTCAGACGGAGCAGAGCTGCTTTCACCTAGCAGGTGTTTCCCATATTCCACAGCCCAGAGCCACCCACAGAAAGACTCTTCCAGGCAGATAGTTTCTCTCTAGCATCCCAAAGTGGATTGAAAGAAACTGTTACGTGTTAAGTGTCCATGTGCCCAGGGTCACTCTTTGGAAGTTGCATGTAGAGAAGAACCCAAGAGGACTTGAGCATCAGCTGCATTTGATGGAGAAGAATTGGGCTAAGTAAGGTCATCCTCAGGAGACTGCTCTCACCTGTGGAGGGAAGCTGCCTCCTCGTCTCCACCCTCAGTGACAAGTGGAAGTTCCTGCCTGACCTCAAGTGGAAGAGAGACACTTCCCCTGCTGAGATGGTTTCCAAGGGGGGGAATTTTCCATATACTCACGTGATCAGTAGTCGACCCAGCACACCCACTCCCTTGGTGTCAGATCCACAATACCTTCTGAGAACTTAAGGAGATGAGAAAGATTTGGGTGTGGCCAGTTCATAGCCTGGAGTGCTGAAGGCAGCCTGTTCTCCAAAGACTCTTTGTGAACACCAGAAGTAATGAAGCAGATTCATTACAAGGATGGTTCAAGTATATTTAGGGAGGTCCAGTTGCTTCATAAACTTTCAAGTAGGGCAGCACGCAAGCGTTAATGGGATGCACTTGGATCTCCTCTCTCCAAACAAACAAACAAAAATTCCAGAAAAAGAATTCTAGCTGCTTATGTGTGTACAGGCATTTGTGTGTGTGTGTGTGTGTGGGGATGGTGGTGTTCATGGGTGTTTGTGTGTGCGTGAGTGTGTTTGTGGATATGTTCATGTGGATATGTTCATGTGCACATTCCTATGCATGTGTCTGTGTGTTCATATGTACTTTCAGTTATGAATGGAGCCTACTAATATTACAGGCTAACAATGCATTGAGTTGGTATTCCTTCAAAACTATTCATGAAAAACAAACATTTTCATTCTTTCTTCAATTCCATTATTTTGACTTCTTTCCTGATAGAATTTCATGATGGTTTGAACTGGGAAAATGAAGCTAGCTTCGAATTGATTCTACCCATTATTTCAAGAACTATGAAAAGATAGGACTCGGGTTGTTGCTAAGTTGCAGAGGGTTGGCCTCCCAACCATGGGTGAGTGTGCTTTGATTCTAAGCCCTGCACCTACATAAATGCATAAACAAAAGGTCCATGAACAAGTAAAAATATTTAACAACATAAAAGGAAAACCTCTAAAGGGGACTGTGGGAGTGGAGGCTGCATTCACTTTTCTGTGATATTGAAGATTAGCAAAGCTACTGAGGTACCAGGTGTTCTGAACTGTGTACCCATAGGCCTGTGTATTGAGAAGTGCAAATGTGTGTGCACGAAATCCATGGTGACCTACAAAGGAAGCGACACCAGCACAAGAGCCCTGGTAGAGTGCTGGAAAATCCTGCTGGTCAGGGACTCTTGAGACTTACACAGGTGTATTTCTCCTCTGCAGCAACATTTCAGGATTGGCCCAAGAGAGGGCCTGAGGGGATTCCCTGGGGGCGGGGCCTGGGAGCTGAAGCCAGAACCCCACCCTCTTCCTCCAAGGGAGCTCAGAACCCCACCAGATTTGGATGAGAAACCAGGGACATCAGCCCTCAGCAGCAGGAGAAGGAGACTTCAGCCCTGTGGTCATTCTGAGCACTTGCATGTCCACAAATGTCATGCCAAACCCAGCAGAAAAAGAAGTACTCTTCCAATGAAAGTGTAGAGCCAATGCAATCCAGAGCTTAGTTATGTCACATAAAGTATGAAAGCATTGGGCAGCATTTCTTTGATTTCTGGAATCCTTATGTTAAAATGGCAGAGTTAAAAAAAAATTGATACCCCAGAGAGCGAACTTGTAAAAACTCCAAGGCCCTTATGTCAACTGGCCTCTGACCTCTTTTCAGCACCTCAATGTCATTCAAACTATGGATTTCAAACCTCTGTACAGGAAAGTACTGACTCGAAAAGGCTGGCAAATCTTTGTTCTGGGTAGAGTCATGGAAATCAAAGGTGTGAGTCACTGAATTTTGGCCTAAAATTGCACCTGTGGTATTGAAGATGACGTGTTGCATCACGTGATCCTGGGGGAGGAGACAAGTTCCCAGAAGCCCCCTTCCCTCACTGCCCCTTCCGGCTGGCATCCAGGAGGCTGCATCTCTTCCTGGGCTCTGTGTACAGCCCTCACCTGTCTGAGCGCCTGCTGACAGGAGACAGCAGAACAGTGGGGTCTCAGGTTGGTTTTCTTTTCCCAGGTAGTTTACAGAAGATTCCTTAGAAGACATGTAGGTGGGGAAAATGTTAAGGATGGAGGGGGAGGTGCTTGTAAAATTAAGGTTTTTCAAGTGTGTTTCTTTATGCTGAGGTGGATCAAATAGGTCATTGGAGGTTCAACTCACTACAGAACTATTTCAATTTCAGAGAATATTTACTGCAGCATTCTGACACCTGTGAGCAGGTGGATCAATGTGTATGAAAACTGCTGTAGTTTACCATGGACTCTTGGGTAGAATAGGGCCTACCTCCGATGGATAGAGCAGTGTTATTCCCTGTGCTATTTCCACACAGGCACATAGAAGTCCTGGGTCATCCTCACCCAGCCTTCCTCTACCCATTCTCCCCTCTCTTCTGACCTGCTCTTCCATTCTCTCTCCCCTCCCCCCTCTCAGCACCCACCTCTCGCCTTCCCCCTTCCCCCTTTAGGGTAGCTTCTCCCCTTAGTATCCACACCTAGGAACAAACACTGGTTTGGCATGTCTAGCAAAGGATGTACACTGGTTCCATCCACAGCTTGTTTGGAAAATGTCAGAATTTCATTCTTCTCTGCCGCTGAATAGCTCTCATTGTCTTGCTCGGTTTTTCTTATATCATGTTATGGTAGAGAATCATCGTGACCCCACAGCATCCCTTGGGGATGATTTTTTTCCCTTTCTTTCTGTAGAAGAGTTTAAGAAACCTTTCTTAGAACTTTTTGAAGCCTGGGTTGGGTGAAATTCCACATTGAACCCACCACGTCGTCCTCAGCTTCTCTATTTGGTTAGGTTCATTACCACTGATCCAATCCCGAGCTTGCTCTCTGTATCTTTAATTTGGAAATATATTTCAAGGTCTATTTGCTTGGGTCAGATATTCAAGGACATTCTTGGATATCTACTAGTCCTCAGCTTCTCTATTTGGTTAGCTTCATTACCACTGATCCACTCCTGAGCTTGCTCTCTGTATCATTAATTTGGAAATATTTTTCAAGGTCAATCTGCTTAGGTCAGATATGCAAGGACATTCTTGGATATCTACTAGCATTTCTAGCTCGTGACTTCTGACTTTGTCAAGAATTACTCTGGATAACCGTGCTCTGCAAATCTCTGTATTCAGATGAAATTCCTTTTGATCTCTCTTTGTAGGAACTAGGTTTACCTCTCTTCACCTTTCCTCTTTTGGTTATCATTTGGATAGAGGCAAAATTGTTCCCTTTGGTTAAGATTGCTTTATTACCTTCAGGAATCATGCATTCACTCTGCTATAATTCTAAGAGCATGGAGTATCTTATTTTTGTCAAACGCAGTAGTTGGCCTACTCTCCCTTGATTGTGCACCCATCTGTGCTCCACCTATTCTACTGGGCTCCTCAGATCATGGGATGTGCTCCATGCCAAAATGTGAAGAACAAATGAAAGATCCCATGTTGACTTTGGTCATGACACTTTTTTCTTTTCTCTTGGACCTAGGAGGGCCCAGTGTCAGCATCTGAGGGAATGGGGCCTGACTTGAAGAACATGAGAAAGTCAGCAGAGCAGGCCTCACAGCCTCTGGCCCCGAGCCTCATGCAAATCCAGAATAAGAAGCACCAGCAGAGGGGAGCTGTGGGGCATCGGGCTCCTCCCCCTGAAGAGGAGGACCCCAGGGTATGTGGACATCGGAGGCAACGGGAAGCCAGGGGCCGACACAGGTCAGAATCGTGGTGACGTCCTCTCAGATTGCCTCTACCACCCAATTCTCCCATTCCACCCCACCAGGACCTGCCCGGGCACCTCCTCTCAGCTTAGTCCTTTCCTAGGATGGGAGGAGTCATCTTTTGGAACCACTTGAAACCCATGCATCCCAACGTTTGTCCTCTTGTTGAAATCTGGCCCAGGCTCCTCAAGTTGCAACATCCAAACCTTCCTTCCAGTGCCCCTTCATAATAGGTGCTTCCACAAACGTGTTCTAGGACCTTAAAATCCCTAGAAATTCATGGTTCACAGGCCTGAGTGCCTGACCTACAACGAGGGGAAACTAAGACTTCAAATCTCACTTTGTCTGTAAAAGGGCAGAGCTGGTTGTGGTTGGGCCGACTCCTGACAACTTGTGCTTTTCCACCGACAGCTGAAGTGTAGGGACTGTGGGGCTTTTGGACACACTGCGAGGAGCAGAAGATGCCCCATCAAGCGCTGGGATGGTGCGCTGGCCCCACAACCCTTGGGCCCAAAGAAGGAGAAGGAGAACCAGGCACCAAGCAAGCCTAGGAATCTCCAGAACACAGGGGCCTGTGAGCAGCCAGCCAGAATGAAGGGCCAGGTGCACAGGTGAGGGATGGGGAAGCTGGGATCCAAGCCTCGGGCATGGAACTCCAGCGGGGTGGTGTCTCCCCTTCTCCACATAGTCATCTCCACACATTCGCATGAAGCTAATGACTGGGTCAATGGAGAGAGATAGGCAAGGACTCCATGTCCCAAAGCCAGAGCCTGCAGCACATTCTCCTGTGCATTCAATTCAGAAAGGGAAGGGGGTCAGGGCAGCACTAGGAACATGACCGCGGGAGGCACAAAAGCAATGTGTCCACAGGGAACTACTTAGTGGTAGATGAGAAGGGCTTCCTGGATGTAGGGACTGGCTGTTGTAGGAGGAAAGGCACAGACTTGGGGGAGAACCCAGGGTAGCACAGGAGACACTAAGAAAACGGGCACCTCTCATTTTGCTCCCTCCTCTGCATCCATCCAAATACCATCGTGTGTTCTGCAGGCAAGAAGAGGAACGACGGGGAAAGGCTCTGCTCCAGACATGGAGTACCTATAGGAGACCCCAGGAGAGGCAGCAACCCAAATGGAAGGAAGAGACAGAACCCAGTGCCTACCTAAGGGTGAGTATGTGCATGGTGGCCTGCTCTTTTGGTGTCCTGGAGAAGCCTGATAAATTCCCTCTCTGTGGCCCTTCTGCCTGGGGCATTTGCTATCAACATTTAAGCCCAATGGGACTAAAGCTTGGGGGTCCTCCACATTTGCTCTTTCCAATTTTGTGTGGGACTTTTTTCATCTTCCCCATGACGTGGTGCATGGGCTCATGGGGGCAGAGTTGACGCCAACGTCTCAGAGGACACAATGTCCAATGCAGGCATATTCCTATTGAAAGTGGGAGAACACTCTCAGCTTCTGTAGGCCAACTCCTGAGTGGCCACATCTGCTGAGAGGAGCGTTAGCCATCGACATCCCATGGAAGGACACACAAAAGAGCCCTGCCCATCTCAAGGCACGAGACCTCCGATTAAGAACGGGATACTTCCCAATGTGCCCTGAAACATGTCAAGTCGTTCTTGGAATGGGTCTTTGGCCGATAGCCATGGAGGTGGAGGTGGAGCGCCCCTTTCCTTTCCTGGGCTGAAGACGTGTCTTCCTGTTCCACTCTATGTTCTGTAGCCGAATTCCTGTTTAGGTGGGCCTTGTTGGTGCTTGAGTGCAGGGACTCAGGAGAGTTTCCTGTGTTTGTCTTTTCCTCCAGAAGCCCAGCAGGCCACTGCCCGTCCACACGACCAGGACGAGGTGTGTCCTGGGCTCCGTGTTGCAGAGTCAGCCTTGTGTCCAGAGCTCGGATGAGAGTCTCACCTTCACTAGCGCACCTCCCTTTCAGAGACCCAAAGGTGGACTCCACTCACGTCCCGGGATCCAGGATAAACAGGATGTGAGCACCCCTGGCACCATCCAGCCGGCAGCAAGGCCCTCAGGGCAGAACCCTGCCCTCCTTGGGAAGAAAGCACCTGAAACACCAGAGGTGGTCTCCTCCAAAATTGCCCAGACTTCTGCCAGTCTTCTCGGAGGGGGCCCTCTGCTCCACCCTCCATCACTAGCCAGGGGTCCTGATGTGAGCAAAGAGCCCTGCCTGCAGCCTGCAGCATGTCCACAGGGCCAGGGCCACGAACTCAGCCTCCAGGCCCCAGGCAAGAGACGAGCTCAGGTCCACATCCAGACTGGCCAGAACTCCCCAAAGAAACTCAGGCTGGGGCACAGTCCCACTCCACGGGGGAACACCTGCAGGCCAGGCTCGGAGGCCAGGAAGTCTCTGCCTGCTTGGCAAGACACAAGTGGTATCGGACTAAATGGGTCACCCCAGGTGACCAGAAAAATTCCAGCCCATGATTCCAGCATGGATCTTCGCCCTCCCAAGGAAAGCAGCTTCCTGAATCCAGTGGAGCCGCGCACCAAATCGAGTCCACCAGCACCCAGCTGTGTTCCCCGACAGCCCCTCCGGATGCTCTTCAAGAGAATGCACAAGAACTGGTGGAGATCCAGGTTCATTGCCGATCTCCCTTCCTGTCCCGCTGCAGAGACCAGTGCTCTTGCTGACACTCCTCCCTATCTTGATGAGTCCCAGAGGCCCAGCTCCCACGAGCCACTGAGTGTCCTCTATGAAGACCTTCAGGTGTCCTCCTCCTCTGAGGACAGTGACATGGAGTGAGGCACACCATAGCAGGGAAGAATGGCCTTTGGGGCTCCAATGACTTGCAGGGTCTCTCACGCTGAGGAAGCAAAGATGCAGGAGCAGGTGGCACCAGGGTCACAGGACCTTCCTAGCTATGGAGTAGGAGCAAAGGCTGGGACTTCAGAAAGCTCTGGCACAGCCCCGGACCCTGCCTCTGATGCACAGCCACCTGTCCAGGACTCAGAGGAGAGACTCCTCTGAATGGGGTTTCCAGGGGATGGTCCAATGTGCTCATGTCACCTTCCACAGGCTGTCCAAGAGATGACAAATGGAGTGGATATGCAGGTGTAGAGACGGAAGTGGAACAGAAGTAGAAGGCTCAAGTTTGTCCCTTTTGTCCTATGACCACATGGAGTGTAGCACCTGCTGATCACTGGGACCTCTGTCCTGTTCTGCAGTGGACCTTCTTGACTCTTGAATGTGGTTATGAAAAGCATTGTGGACACTTTCCCTGGCCTTTCCTTTTTTGTTCCTTGCCCCTTATGATAATCATGTACTTGACGTTTCTCTGAATCCTCATCCAATTTTCCCCATGTTTTACAATGTGCATAGTTGGACTGCTCAATAGGTATTTGCCTTTGTACCTTGTCTCTCCGTCAAACTGCATTTGTTGTGTCCTGGTGCTCAATTGTAATGCCTTGGACAGCCCGAATGTCTCAGGTGATGTCCACGTGTCAATTAAGATCATTCATTGGTTGTAGTTCAGGATATCCCTGGATTCCCCATACTACCATGATAAATGGGTGAAATTGGCGAAAGCGATCCCCCACTCACTGTCTTAACAGGGTCACAGTGAGAAAAAGTGTTGGCAAAGCCGCTCTCCCACTGTCTTGACAGGGTCACAGTGAGGATGAATGCTGGCAAAGCCACGCTGGTTGGTGGGAAACTGAAACCATGAGACCCTTTTTTATGTAATTGGGACTTTTCATTTTCATGCTTATGTTTCTTCAGGAGGCATAAGTATGTTAGATGCCAAACAAATTAAATTTCAGATGGCTAGAACAGAACAGGTACATCATGCCATGGAGGCTGTTCTACTAGCCCTCAGCATAGCAAGGACAAAGTAGAAGGCTGTTCTTCTAACTCAGTACATTGTGGACAAACCTGATCATGGACAACAATCATCCTCTGAAAGGTCATGAGAGTTTTAGGCACCACATTGATTATATCAAGGAGAACCCAAGCCCATATTTCCAGCCTCTTAGAAAACTTAATGATTAGGCTTATTTTACAAAGTTCACCACATGTAGTCTCATTTTTGATTAAGGAAAGTTGTATTATACACTTAGGAAAGTTAAAACATATAAAGATATATTCTTCTCTTTTTATAAACCCTTTCTTACTTTACATAGGGATATATGATGAGCATAGTTAATATTGGTGGACCGTGGATTGATGTTTGGATCTTACTTTCTATTGAGAAAGGTTATAAAGATATGAGAACTAGTGCACCTTGACTGAGAAACAAAGAAATTCTTTGAGAAAATAGCTCAACCAGTTTTATGAGAATAAATTTAGAAATTAATTAAAACAGCTTTATAAGACACAGTTTTAGAATAATGTTAGAAATATTATTTTATTTAGATTCTTAAGTTTAGAAATTCTTAAGTTTTTAGTTGTATAGGTTTCTGATATGTTTTAAGAATGATTGATATACTTTAGGATGCTTTAAGTATAAGATTTAATGGGATTTTTTTAGATGGGAATTTTAGATTAGAAATAAAGTACAAGTGTACTTTAGGTTAATGATTGGTTAGGAGACTTAGAGTTTGGTTACGTAGTTTGGCATTAGTCAATAAGAAAATAACATATCTTGGGAAAAATAGTAAATCTTGGGAAAATCTGAAAAATGTAAATTAGTGATGTATTTTATTAATGATTCTATACTTTTAATAATTACATAACTGAAGGTCATATCCTGGAAATATGTAAATTAATGTTACATTTTTTGTAACACCAATCATGGTTAAGGAAATGTCATGTCTTGGCAAAGTTTGAAATTATATAATCAATGACGTATTCTCAATCTATAATGATGAGGAAAATTGTAATAAAAGATGACCCAGAGAAAGCTGCATTAGCTCTCTCTCTCTCTGGAGATTGCTCCAACGGAACGACTCCTGTCTCATCTTTTCGCCAACGCCACTCATCCATCAGGTCTTCCTGGACTCCGCTAGGGCAGGACCCCGGCATGAAATTGTGTTTCCAGATCAAAGAACTCACTTGTGATTTGGAGGCCTGAACACTGGGGCTTCTCAACTCTCTCTGGGTGCTCCTAACTGTGAGCAGTTGTGGAACCACTGCAGCAGGTGGAAAGAGCTCTTGTCCTATGTCTGGGAACATGTGTGTCCAGGGTCCAGAATGACTCTGTGGCTTTTTAGCCAAGATTTATCAACTGGACACTCCCTTCTCCAGATGGCACTGACATGGCTGTTCCTATTCAGAGACAGAGTCCGGGTGCTGTGAATTCTGACCCACAGGCAGGTGATTTCGCAGGGAAACAGGGAGGAGAAACATGGAGCTCCTCAATTTGAGTTTGGAGCCTGAAAGAATGGAGATATGTGAACACTGATGTCTGGGACAGGCAGCTCTTGAGATGCATTCCATATTCAGATTTGGTTTTGCCCTCAGTGTAGGTTTTCCTGTACATTTCCTAGTTGCAATCCTGATGTGGAGAGTGCCATATATACAGGTGTCTGTCCTGGGCCCCCCAACTAGTGTAGGAATTGCTTCTCCCAGCCGTGCTGTGAGCAAACTTCACCAAGTGATGCACATTTAGAAAGGGAAAGCAGGGGTGGAGAGGCGGGGAGATTAGTCTGGACAATGCAGAGGGTGAAGGAACCGTATCTGCTCCCCAGTGTGCACTCAGGAGTACTTTGTTCTGGGCCCACCTCACACATAGTAGGGTCTAAAAGAAAGGTGTGCAGAACACCCGGGTGCCAGAGCCATGACTGGACCAGAGAAAGGCATGCCCATGCTGGCACTTCATGTCCATTAGCAGGAGTGCACCTGATCGCCCCCCTGACCAGGCATAGGGCCAAGAAGGTCCCTGAAGTGGAGCTTGATTCTCTGAGGAGCAGAGGTGTACCAAATTCACATCTTCATACATGGATTTTGTACCATGATGAGGGTGTTCTTCCACCATTCATGCTATTCCCCTCCTCCCTCCCTTTCCCTCCCTCCCTCATTTGCTATCTAGAGGTAATCCTCCTCCCATGCTCTCCCTTCCTACCCCATTTTTTTTTTAAAGTCTAGGACCACATTGGTTTCACTGCCGAATTCTAATATTCTTTAAGGAAAATCTAGTGTGAATTCAACTCAAAATTACAAGAAATAGAGAGGTAACACTTACATACTCATCCTGTGTAGTCATTAAAACTCTGATTCCAATCTGAAGTAGTAGCTTTAAAAATGGTCTCAGCCAATTGATATCACCCAATAGGTTTTGAAAATCATTAAGGGGGCTGGGGATGTGGCTCAAGCGGTAGCGCGCTCGCTTGATATGCGTGCGGCACGGGTGCGATCCTCAGCACCACATACCAACAAAGATGTTGTGTCCGCCGAGAACTAAACAATAAAACATTAAAAATTCTCTCTCTCTCTCTCTCTCACTCTCTCTCTCTCTCTCTCTCTCTCTCTCTCTCTCTCTCTCTCTCTCTCTCTCCTCTCTCACTCTCTCTTAAAAAAAAAAAAGAAAGAAAATCATTAAGGGTGTTCAGCTCCTTGACTCTTATTTGTGAGGTTTGAGGATGGATTCTATGTCCTTCGATCACATGATCTAGATATTGAAAAGAGATGTCCTTTGCACCTTCTGAGGTGAGATGCACAAACCCATTGCTGTGAGTGAAGTCTGTTTGGGTAAAGATTTTTAGGAGTACATCCGGATTAGCATGAGATACACATATATCATCCATAAAGTGAATCATATATGCATCAGGGAATTTCTCCCTCACAAGCATGATGTCCTGTGCCACAAATTTTGACATAGGGTAGGGCTGTTACACATTCCCTAAGGCAACAATATCTTTTGACTAGTTCTTTAAAATTTATTGCCAGGACACTAAAGGCAAACCTTTTACAGTCCTCTGGGTGGAAAGGTAGAGAAAAGAAACAATCTTTTAAATCTATTACTATTAAATGATAACCCAAAGGAACAGCTGTACAAGGAAGCCCTGGTTGCAAGGCTCCCATTGGCTCATTAACACAATTAACTGCCCTGAGATCTTGTACTAATCTCCAGTGGCCAGATAGATTTTTTCTTGATTACACAGATGGGTGTGTTCCAAGGACAGAGAGTAGGTTGTGAATGGCCAGCCTGAAGTGGTTCATCCATCTCAGCCTGCATTGGCTGCTGCCTTCCAACCATGTCAGCATTGTTTATCTTAACCTAACCTCTGTGAATGTGCTCAACTGTGTCCTGTGAGGAGTCTCTTCTATCCTGCATGCCAAGAGTATCATGGGTCCTGAGTCAACTTCCCCTTCTCCCTGGGAAGGGTTCCGACCTGTAACAATTGGGTTTCCCAAATGGGGACCTTTGGAGGCACTGAATTGGGTCCATGGACACAAATACTTTCTTTTAGCCTTGACTAGGATGCATTCTGTACTCTCCAGAACATAGAACCTCTTCCTCCACTTCCTTCATTGACTGAGGGGCTCTGGGGCTCAGACGGAGCAGAGCTGCTTTCACCTAGCAGGTGTTTCCCATATTCCACAGCCCAGAGCCACCCACAGAAAGACTCTTCCAGGCAGATAGTTTCTCTCTAGCATCCCAAAGTGGATTGAAAGAAACTGTTACGTGTTAAGTGTCCATGTGCCCAGGGTCACTCTTTGGAAGTTGCATGTAGAGAAGAACCCAAGAGGACTTGAGCATCAGCTGCATTTGATGGAGAAGAATTGGGCTAAGTAAGGTCATCCTCAGGAGACTGCTCTCACCTGTGGAGGGAAGCTGCCTCCTCGTCTCCACCCTCAGTGACAAGTGGAAGTTCCTGCCTGACCTCAAGTGGAAGAGAGACACTTCCCCTGCTGAGATGGTTTCCAAGGGGGGGAATTTTCCATATACTCACGTGATCAGTAGTCGACCCAGCACACCCACTCCCTTGGTGTCAGATCCACAATACCTTCTGAGAACTTAAGGAGATGAGAAAGATTTGGGTGTGGCCAGTTCATAGCCTGGAGTGCTGAAGGCAGCCTGTTCTCCAAAGACTCTTTGTGAACACCAGAAGTAATGAAGCAGATTCATTACAAGGATGGTTCAAGTATATTTAGGGAGGTCCAGTTGCTTCATAAACTTTCAAGTAGGGCAGCACGCAAGCGTTAATGGGATGCACTTGGATCTCCTCTCTCCAAACAAACAAACAAAAATTCCAGAAAAAGAATTCTAGCTGCTTATGTGTGTACAGGCATTTGTGTGTGTGTGTGTGTGTGGGGATGGTGGTGTTCATGGGTGTTTGTGTGTGCGTGAGTGTGTTTGTGGATATGTTCATGTGGATATGTTCATGTGCACATTCCTATGCATGTGTCTGTGTGTTCATATGTACTTTCAGTTATGAATGGAGCCTACTAATATTACAGGCTAACAATGCATTGAGTTGGTATTCCTTCAAAACTATTCATGAAAAACAAACATTTTCATTCTTTCTTCAATTCCATTATTTTGACTTCTTTCCTGATAGAATTTCATGATGGTTTGAACTGGGAAAATGAAGCTAGCTTCGAATTGATTCTACCCATTATTTCAAGAACTATGAAAAGATAGGACTCGGGTTGTTGCTAAGTTGCAGAGGGTTGGCCTCCCAACCATGGGTGAGTGTGCTTTGATTCTAAGCCCTGCACCTACATAAATGCATAAACAAAAGGTCCATGAACAAGTAAAAATATTTAACAACATAAAAGGAAAACCTCTAAAGGGGACTGTGGGAGTGGAGGCTGCATTCACTTTTCTGTGATATTGAAGATTAGCAAAGCTACTGAGGTACCAGGTGTTCTGAACTGTGTACCCATAGGCCTGTGTATTGAGAAGTGCAAATGTGTGTGCACGAAATCCATGGTGACCTACAAAGGAAGCGACACCAGCACAAGAGCCCTGGTAGAGTGCTGGAAAATCCTGCTGGTCAGGGACTCTTGAGACTTACACAGGTGTATTTCTCCTCTGCAGCAACATTTCAGGATTGGCCCAAGAGAGGGCCTGAGGGGATTCCCTGGGGGCGGGGCCTGGGAGCTGAAGCCAGAACCCCACCCTCTTCCTCCAAGGGAGCTCAGAACCCCACCAGATTTGGATGAGAAACCAGGGACATCAGCCCTCAGCAGCAGGAGAAGGAGACTTCAGCCCTGTGGTCATTCTGAGCACTTGCATGTCCACAAATGTCATGCCAAACCCAGCAGAAAAAGAAGTACTCTTCCAATGAAAGTGTAGAGCCAATGCAATCCAGAGCTTAGTTATGTCACATAAAGTATGAAAGCATTGGGCAGCATTTCTTTGATTTCTGGAATCCTTATGTTAAAATGGCAGAGTTAAAAAAAAATTGATACCCCAGAGAGCGAACTTGTAAAAACTCCAAGGCCCTTATGTCAACTGGCCTCTGACCTCTTTTCAGCACCTCAATGTCATTCAAACTATGGATTTCAAACCTCTGTACAGGAAAGTACTGACTCGAAAAGGCTGGCAAATCTTTGTTCTGGGTAGAGTCATGGAAATCAAAGGTGTGAGTCACTGAATTTTGGCCTAAAATTGCACCTGTGGTATTGAAGATGACGTGTTGCATCACGTGATCCTGGGGGAGGAGACAAGTTCCCAGAAGCCCCCTTCCCTCACTGCCCCTTCCGGCTGGCATCCAGGAGGCTGCATCTCTTCCTGGGCTCTGTGTACAGCCCTCACCTGTCTGAGCGCCTGCTGACAGGAGACAGCAGAACAGTGGGGTCTCAGGTTGGTTTTCTTTTCCCAGGTAGTTTACAGAAGATTCCTTAGAAGACATGTAGGTGGGGAAAATGTTAAGGATGGAGGGGGAGGTGCTTGTAAAATTAAGGTTTTTCAAGTGTGTTTCTTTATGCTGAGGTGGATCAAATAGGTCATTGGAGGTTCAACTCACTACAGAACTATTTCAATTTCAGAGAATATTTACTGCAGCATTCTGACACCTGTGAGCAGGTGGATCAATGTGTATGAAAACTGCTGTAGTTTACCATGGACTCTTGGGTAGAATAGGGCCTACCTCCGATGGATAGAGCAGTGTTATTCCCTGTGCTATTTCCACACAGGCACATAGAAGTCCTGGGTCATCCTCACCCAGCCTTCCTCTACCCATTCTCCCCTCTCTTCTGACCTGCTCTTCCATTCTCTCTCCCCTCCCCCCTCTCAGCACCCACCTCTCGCCTTCCCCCTTCCCCCTTTAGGGTAGCTTCTCCCCTTAGTATCCACACCTAGGAACAAACACTGGTTTGGCATGTCTAGCAAAGGATGTACACTGGTTCCATCCACAGCTTGTTTGGAAAATGTCAGAATTTCATTCTTCTCTGCCGCTGAATAGCTCTCATTGTCTTGCTCGGTTTTTCTTATATCATGTTATGGTAGAGAATCATCGTGACCCCACAGCATCCCTTGGGGATGATTTTTTTCCCTTTCTTTCTGTAGAAGAGTTTAAGAAACCTTTCTTAGAACTTTTTGAAGCCTGGGTTGGGTGAAATTCCACATTGAACCCACCACGTCGTCCTCAGCTTCTCTATTTGGTTAGGTTCATTACCACTGATCCAATCCCGAGCTTGCTCTCTGTATCTTTAATTTGGAAATATATTTCAAGGTCTATTTGCTTGGGTCAGATATTCAAGGACATTCTTGGATATCTACTAGTCCTCAGCTTCTCTATTTGGTTAGCTTCATTACCACTGATCCACTCCTGAGCTTGCTCTCTGTATCATTAATTTGGAAATATTTTTCAAGGTCAATCTGCTTAGGTCAGATATGCAAGGACATTCTTGGATATCTACTAGCATTTCTAGCTCGTGACTTCTGACTTTGTCAAGAATTACTCTGGATAACCGTGCTCTGCAAATCTCTGTATTCAGATGAAATTCCTTTTGATCTCTCTTTGTAGGAACTAGGTTTACCTCTCTTCACCTTTCCTCTTTTGGTTATCATTTGGATAGAGGCAAAATTGTTCCCTTTGGTTAAGATTGCTTTATTACCTTCAGGAATCATGCATTCACTCTGCTATAATTCTAAGAGCATGGAGTATCTTATTTTTGTCAAACGCAGTAGTTGGCCTACTCTCCCTTGATTGTGCACCCATCTGTGCTCCACCTATTCTACTGGGCTCCTCAGATCATGGGATGTGCTCCATGCCAAAATGTGAAGAACAAATGAAAGATCCCATGTTGACTTTGGTCATGACACTTTTTTCTTTTCTCTTGGACCTAGGAGGGCCCAGTGTCAGCATCTGAGGGAATGGGGCCTGACTTGAAGAACATGAGAAAGTCAGCAGAGCAGGCCTCACAGCCTCTGGCCCCGAGCCTCATGCAAATCCAGAATAAGAAGCACCAGCAGAGGGGAGCTGTGGGGCATCGGGCTCCTCCCCCTGAAGAGGAGGACCCCAGGGTATGTGGACATCGGAGGCAACGGGAAGCCAGGGGCCGACACAGGTCAGAATCGTGGTGACGTCCTCTCAGATTGCCTCTACCACCCAATTCTCCCATTCCACCCCACCAGGACCTGCCCGGGCACCTCCTCTCAGCTTAGTCCTTTCCTAGGATGGGAGGAGTCATCTTTTGGAACCACTTGAAACCCATGCATCCCAACGTTTGTCCTCTTGTTGAAATCTGGCCCAGGCTCCTCAAGTTGCAACATCCAAACCTTCCTTCCAGTGCCCCTTCATAATAGGTGCTTCCACAAACGTGTTCTAGGACCTTAAAATCCCTAGAAATTCATGGTTCACAGGCCTGAGTGCCTGACCTACAACGAGGGGAAACTAAGACTTCAAATCTCACTTTGTCTGTAAAAGGGCAGAGCTGGTTGTGGTTGGGCCGACTCCTGACAACTTGTGCTTTTCCACCGACAGCTGAAGTGTAGGGACTGTGGGGCTTTTGGACACACTGCGAGGAGCAGAAGATGCCCCATCAAGCGCTGGGATGGTGCGCTGGCCCCACAACCCTTGGGCCCAAAGAAGGAGAAGGAGAACCAGGCACCAAGCAAGCCTAGGAATCTCCAGAACACAGGGGCCTGTGAGCAGCCAGCCAGAATGAAGGGCCAGGTGCACAGGTGAGGGATGGGGAAGCTGGGATCCAAGCCTCGGGCATGGAACTCCAGCGGGGTGGTGTCTCCCCTTCTCCACATAGTCATCTCCACACATTCGCATGCAGCTAATGACTGGGTCAATGGAGAGAGATAGGCAAGGACTCCATGTCCCAAAGCCAGAGCCTGCAGCACATTCTCCTGTGCATTCAATTCAGAAAGGGAAGGGGGTCAGGGCAGCACTAGGAACATGACCGCGGGAGGCACAAAAGCAATGTGTCCACAGGGAACTACTTAGTGGTAGATGAGAAGGGCTTCCTGGATGTAGGGACTGGCTGTTGTAGGAGGAAAGGCACAGACTTGGGGGAGAACCCAGGGTAGCACAGGAGACACTAAGAAAACGGGCACCTCTCATTTTGCTCCCTCCTCTGCATCCATCCAAATACCATCGTGTGTTCTGCAGGCAAGAAGAGGAACGACGGGGAAAGGCTCTGCTCCAGACATGGAGTACCTATAGGAGACCCCAGGAGAGGCAGCAACCCAAATGGAAGGAAGAGACAGAACCCAGTGCCTACCTAAGGGTGAGTATGTGCATGGTGGCCTGCTCTTTTGGTGTCCTGGAGAAGCCTGATAAATTCCCTCTCTGTGGCCCTTCTGCCTGAGGCATTTGCTATCAACATTTAAGCCCAATGGGACTGAAGCTTGGGGGTCCTCCACATTTGCTCTTTCCAATTTTGTGTGGGACTTTTTTCATCTTCCCCATGACGTGGTGCATGGGCTCATGGGGGCAGAGTTGACGCCAACGTCTCAGAGGACACAATGTCCAATGCAGGCATATTCCTATTGAAAGTGGGAGAACACTCTCAGCTTCTGTAGGCCAACTCCTGAGTGGCCACATCTGCTGAGAGGAGCGTTAGCCATCGACATCCCATGGAAGGACACACAAAAGAGCCCTGCCCATCTCAAGGCACGAGACCTCCGATTAAGAACGGGATACTTCCCAATGTGCCCTGAAACATGTCAAGTCGTTCTTGGAATGGGTCTTTGGCCGATAGCCATGGAGGTGGAGGTGGAGCGCCCCTTTCCTTTCCTGGGCTGAAGACGTGTCTTCCTGTTCCACTCTATGTTCTGTAGCCGAATTCCTGTTTAGGTGGGCCTTGTTGGTGCTTGAGTGCAGGGACTCAGGAGAGTTTCCTGTGTTTGTCTTTTCCTCCAGAAGCCCAGCAGGCCACTGCCCGTCCACACGACCAGGACGAGGTGTGTCCTGGGCTCCGTGTTGCAGAGTCAGCCTTGTGTCCAGAGCTCGGATGAGAGTCTCACCTTCACTAGCGCACCTCCCTTTCAGAGACCCAAAGGTGGACTCCACTCAGGTCCCGGGATCCAGGATAAACAGGATGTGAGCACCCCTGGCACCATCCAGCCGGCAGCAAGGCCCTCAGGGCAGAACCCTGCCCTCCTTGGGAAGAAAGCACCTGAAACACCAGAGGTGGTCTCCTCCAAAATTGCCCAGACTTCTGCCAGTCTTCTCGGAGGGGGCCCTCTGCTCCACCCTCCATCACTAGCCAGGGGTCCTGATGTGAGCAAAGAGCCCTGCCTGCAGCCTGCAGCATGTCCACAGGGCCAGGGCCACGAACTCAGCCTCCAGGCCCCAGGCAAGAGACGAGCTCAGGTCCACATCCAGACTGGCCAGAACTCCCCAAAGAAACTCAGGCTGGGGCACAGTCCCACTCCACGGGGGAACACCTGCAGGCCAGGCTCGGAGGCCAGGAAGTCTCTGCCTGCTTGGCAAGACACAAGTGGTATCGGACTAAATGGGTCACCCCAGGTGACCAGAAAAATTCCAGCCCATGATTCCAGCATGGATCTTCGCCCTCCCAAGGAAAGCAGCTTCCTGAATCCAGTGGAGCCGCGCACCAAATCGAGTCCACCAGCACCCAGCTGTGTTCCCCGACAGCCCCTCCGGATGCTCTTCAAGAGAATGCACAAGAACTGGTGGAGATCCAGGTTCATTGCCGATCTCCCTTCCTGTCCCGCTGCAGAGACCAGTGCTCTTGCTGACACTCCTCCCTATCTTGATGAGTCCCAGAGGCCCAGCTCCCACGAGCCACTGAGTGTCCTCTATGAAGACCTTCAGGTGTCCTCCTCCTCTGAGGACAGTGACATGGAGTGAGGCACACCATAGCAGGGAAGAATGGCCTTTGGGGCTCCAATGACTTGCAGGGTCTCTCACGCTGAGGAAGCAAAGATGCAGGAGCAGGTGGCACCAGGGTCACAGGACCTTCCTAGCTATGGAGTAGGAGCAAAGGCTGGGACTTCAGAAAGCTCTGGCACAGCCCCGGACCCTGCCTCTGATGCACAGCCACCTGTCCAGGACTCAGAGGAGAGACTCCTCTGAATGGGGTTTCCAGGGGATGGTCCAATGTGCTCATGTCACCTTCCACAGGCTGTCCAAGAGATGACAAATGGAGTGGATATGCAGGTGTAGAGACGGAAGTGGAACAGAAGTAGAAGGCTCAAGTTTGTCCCTTTTGTCCTATGACCACATGGAGTGTAGCACCTGCTGATCACTGGGACCTCTGTCCTGTTCTGCAGTGGACCTTCTTGACTCTTGAATGTGGTCATGAAAAGCATTGTGGACACTTTCCCTGGCCTTTCCTTTTTTGTTCCTTGCCCCTTATGATAATCATGTACTTGACGTTTCTCTGAATCCTCATCCAATTTTCCCCATGTTTTACAATGTGCATAGTTGGACTGCTCAATAGGTATTTGCCTTTGTACCTTGTCTCTCCGTCAAACTGCATTTGTTGTGTCCTGGTGCTCAATTGTAATGCCTTGGACAGCCCGAATGTCTCAGGTGATGTCCACGTGTCAATTAAGATCATTCATTGGTTGTAGTTCAGGATATCCCTGGATTCCCCATACTACCATGATAAATGGGTGAAATTGGCGAAAGCGATCCCCCACTCACTGTCTTAACAGGGTCACAGTGAGAAAAAGTGTTGGCAAAGCCGCTCTCCCACTGTCTTGACAGGGTCACAGTGAGGATGAATGCTGGCAAAGCCACGCTGGTTGGTGGGAAACTGAAACCATGAGACCCTTTTTTATGTAATTGGGACTTTTCATTTTCATGCTTATGTTTCTTCAGGAGGCATAAGTATGTTAGATGCCAAACAAATTAAATTTCAGATGGCTAGAACAGAACAGGTACATCATGCCATGGAGGCTGTTCTACTAGCCCTCAGCATAGCAAGGACAAAGTAGAAGGCTGTTCTTCTAACTCAGTACATTGTGGACAAACCTGATCATGGACAACAATCATCCTCTGAAAGGTCATGAGAGTTTTAGGCACCACATTGATTATATCAAGGAGAACCCAAGCCCATATTTCCAGCCTCTTAGAAAACTTAATGATTAGGCTTATTTTACAAAGTTCACCACATGTAGTCTCATTTTTGATTAAGGAAAGTTGTATTATACACTTAGGAAAGTTAAAACATATAAAGATATATTCTTCTCTTTTTATAAACCCTTTCTTACTTTACATAGGGATATATGATGAGCATAGTTAATATTGGTGGACCGTGGATTGATGTTTGGATCTTACTTTCTATTGAGAAAGGTTATAAAGATATGAGAACTAGTGCACCTTGACTGAGAAACAAAGAAATTCTTTGAGAAAATAGCTCAACCAGTTTTATGAGAATAAATTTAGAAATTAATTAAAACAGCTTTATAAGACACAGTTTTAGAATAATGTTAGAAATATTATTTTATTTAGATTCTTAAGTTTAGAAATTCTTAAGTTTTTAGTTGTATAGGTTTCTGATATGTTTTAAGAATGATTGATATACTTTAGGATGCTTTAAGTATAAGATTTAATGGGATTTTTTTAGATGGGAATTTTAGATTAGAAATAAAGTACAAGTGTACTTTAGGTTAATGATTGGTTAGGAGACTTAGAGTTTGGTTACGTAGTTTGGCATTAGTCAATAAGAAAATAACATATCTTGGGAAAAATAGTAAATCTTGGGAAAATCTGAAAAATGTAAATTAGTGATGTATTTTATTAATGATTCTATACTTTTAATAATTACATAACTGAAGGTCATATCCTGGAAATATGTAAATTAATGTTACATTTTTTGTAACACCAATCATGGTTAAGGAAATGTCATGTCTTGGCAAAGTTTGAAATTATATAATCAATGACGTATTCTCAATCTATAATGATGAGGAAAATTGTAATAAAAGATGACCCAGAGAAAGCTGCATTAGCTCTCTCTCTCTCTGGAGATTGCTCCAACGGAACGACTCCTGTCTCATCTTTTCGCCAACGCCACTCATCCATCAGGTCTTCCTGGACTCCGCTAGGGCAGGACCCCGGCATGAAATTGTGTTTCCAGATCAAAGAACTCACTTGTGATTTGGAGGCCTGAACACTGGGGCTTCTCAACTCTCTCTGGGTGCTCCTAACTGTGAGCAGTTGTGGAACCACTGCAGCAGGTGGAAAGAGCTCTTGTCCTATGTCTGGGAACATGTGTGTCCAGGGTCCAGAATGACTCTGTGGCTTTTTAGCCAAGATTTATCAACTGGACACTCCCTTCTCCAGATGGCACTGACATGGCTGTTCCTATTCAGAGACAGAGTCCGGGTGCTGTGAATTCTGACCCACAGGCAGGTGATTTCGCAGGGAAACAGGGAGGAGAAACATGGAGCTCCTCAATTTGAGTTTGGAGCCTGAAAGAATGGAGATATGTGAACACTGATGTCTGGGACAGGCAGCTCTTGAGATGCATTCCATATTCAGATTTGGTTTTGCCCTCAGTGTAGGTTTTCCTGTACATTTCCTAGTTGCAATCCTGATGTGGAGAGTGCCATATATACAGGTGTCTGTCCTGGGCCCCCCAACTAGTGTAGGAATTGCTTCTCCCAGCCGTGCTGTGAGCAAACTTCACCAAGTGATGCACATTTAGAAAGGGAAAGAAGGGGTGGAGAGGCGGGGAGATTAGTCTGGACAATGCAGAGGGTGAAGGAACCATATCTGCTGCCCAGTTTGCACTCAGGAGTACTTTGTTCTGGGCCCACCTCACACATAGTAGGGTCTCAAAGAAAGGTGTGCAGAACACCCGGGTGCCAGAGCCATGACTGGACCAGAGAAAGGCATGCCCATGCTGGCACTTCATGTCCATTAGCAGGATGCACCTGATCGCCCCCCTGATCAGGCATAGGGCCAAGAAGGTCCCTGACGTGGAGCCTAATTCTCTGAGGAGCAGAGGTGCACCAAATTCACATCTTCATACATGTATTTTGTACCATGATGAGGGTGTTCTTCTACCATTCATGCTATTCCCCTCCTCCCTCCCTCATTTCCTATCTAGAGGTAATCCTCCTCCCATGCTCTCCCTCCCTACCCCATATTTTTTTAAAGTCTAGGACCACATTGGTTTCACTGCCGAATTCTAATATTCTTTAAGGAAAAACTAGTGTGAATTCAACTCAAAATTACAAGAAATAGAGAGGTAACACATACTCATCCTGTGTGGTCAGTAAAACTCTGATTCTAATCTGAAGTAGTAGCTTTAAAAATGGTCTCAGCCAATTGATATCACCCAATAGGTTTTGAAAATCATTAAGGGGGCTGGGGATGTGGCTCAAGCGGTAGCGTGCTCGCCTGACATGCGTGCGGCCCGGGTGCGATCCTCAGCACCACATACCAACAAAGATGTTGTGTCCGCCGAGAACTAAACAATAAAACATTAAAAATTCTCTCTGTCTCTCTCTCTCTCTCTCTCTCTCTCTCTCTCTCTCTCTCTCTCTCTCCTCTCTCACTCTCTCTTAAAAAAAAAAAAGAAAGAAAATCATTAAGGGTGTTCAGCTCCTTGACTCTTATTTGTGAGGTTTGAGGATGGATTCTATGTCCTTCGATCACATGATCTAGATATTGAAAAGAGATGTCCTTTGCACCTTCTGAGGTGAGATGCACAAACCCATTGCTGTGAGTGAAGTCTGTTTGGGTAAAGATTTTTAGGATTACATCTGGATTAGCATGAGACACACATATATCATCCATAAAGTGAATCATATATGCATCAGGGAATTTCTCCCTCACAAGCATGATGTCCTGTGCCACAAATTTTGACATAGGGTAGGGCTGTTACACATTCCCTAAGGCAACAATATCTTTTGATTAGTTCTCTAAAATTTATTGCCAGGACACTAAAGGCAAACCTTTTACAGTCCTCTGGGTGGAAAGGTAGAGAAAAGAAACAATCTTTTAAATCTATTACTATTAAATGATAACCCAAAGGAATAGCTGTAGAAGGAAGCCTTGGTTGCAAGGCTCCCATTGGCTCATTAACACAATTAACTGCCCTGAGATCTTGTACTAATCTCCAGTGGCCAGATTTTTTCTTGATTACACAGATAGGTGTGTTCCAAGGACTGAGAGTAGGTTGTGAATGGCCAGCCTGATGTGGTTCATCCATCTCAGCCTGCATTGGCTGCTGCCTTCCAACCATCTCAGCCTTGTTTATCTTAACCTAACCTCTGTGAATGTGCTCAACTGTGTCCTGTGAGGAGTCTCTTCTATCCTGCATGCAAAGAGTATCATGGGTCCTGAGTCAACTTTTCCTTCTCCCTGGGAAGGGTTCCGACCTGTAACAATTGGGTTTCCCAAATGGGGACCTTTGGAGGCACTGAATTGGGTCCATGGACACAAATACTTTCTTTTAGCCTTGACTAGGATGCATTCTGTACTCTCCAGAACATAGAACCTCTTCCTCCACTTCCTTCATTGACTGAGGGGCTCTGGGGCTCAGACGGAGCAGAGCTGCTTTCACCTAGCAGGTGTTTCCCATATTCCACAGCCCAGAGCCACCCACAGAAAGACTCTTCCAGGCAGATAGTTTCTCTCTAGCATCCCAAAGTGGATTGAAAGAAACTGTTACGTGTTAAGTGTCCATGTGCCCAGGGTCACTCTTTGGAAGTTGCATGTAGAGAAGAACCCAAGAGGACTTGAGCATCAGCTGCATTTGATGGAGAAGAATTGGGCTAAGTAAGGTCATCCTCAGGAGACTGCTCTCACCTGTGGAGGGAAGCTGCCTCCTCGTCTCCACCCTCAGTGACTAGTGGAAGTTCCTGCCTGACCTCAAGTGGAAGAGAGACACTTCCCCTGCTGAGATGGTTTCCAAGGGGGGAATTTTCCATATACTCACGTGATCAGTAGTCGACCCAGCACACACACTCCCTTGGTGTCAGATCCACAATACCTTCTGAGAACTTAAGGAGATGAGAAAGATTTGGGTGTGGCCAGTTCACAGCCTGGAGTGCTGAAGGCAGCCTGTTCTCCAAAGACTCTTTGTGAACACCAGAAGTAATGAAGCAGATTCATTACAAGCATGGTTCAAGTATATTTAGGGAGGTCCAGTTGCTTCATAAACTTTCAAGTAGGGCAGCACGCAAGCAGTAATGGGATGCACTTGGATCTCCTCTCTCCAAACAAACAAACAAAAATTCCAGAAAAAGAATTCTAGCTGCTTATGTGTGTACAGGCGTTTGTGTGTGTGGGGGGTGGATGGTGGTGTTCATGGGTGTTTGTGTGTGTCCACAAATGTAATTCCAAACCCAGCAGAAAAAGAAGTACTCTTCCAATGAAAGTGTAGAGTCAATGCAATGCAGAGCTTAGTTATGTCACGTAAAGTATGAAAGCATTGGGCAGCATTTTTTTGAATTCGGGAATCCTTTAGTTAAAATGGGAGAGTTAAAAAAAAATTGATACCTGGAGAGCCAAACTTGTTAAAACTCCAGGGCCCTTTGGTTAACTGGCCTGTGCCATCTTCCCAGCACCTCACTGTCATTCATACTATGGATTTTGAACCTATGTAAAGGAAAGTGATGACTCAGAAAGACTGGCAAATATTCGTTCTGTGTAGAGGCATGGAAATCAAAGGTGTGGGTTACTGAATTTTGGCCTAAAGTTGCACGTGTGGTATTGAAGGATTCCCTAAGATGATGTGTTGCATCACATGATTCTGGGGCAGGATAGAAGTTCAGAGAAGCCACCTTCCCTCACTAGTGGAATTACAGTTCCTATATATGCATTTATTCATTTGAATAACCTTGAATATGTTATGAATTGTTCTATGGAATCCAGAGTTATACAATGATCATGATTTTGAAGTAGAGGTATGCATTTTTCACACCACAGCTTGCTTTACACCAAGGGAAACACTCTGAGATTTCTTTTTCTTTTTTGCTGTTTTTGTTAGCAGTGGTTCTCTAAGTTTCATTGTGTCCCTTTTGAGTCTCACTCCCTTTCAAAACTACTTCACCTAGAAGTCAGATCTACCCTCATGGACATAGGAACTGTCACTCAGGATCTGTATTACAAAAGCATAAATCAATGAAAGTTGCTTTCCATTTTGAGGAGTCAGTGGCCCCATCCTGCTGATCCAATGCTTATAATTCCATGTATCAAAAACAGGTTAAATACTGGGGTCATCATGGTAGTATTATGCCGGTTCACATTAATTTATATCAAGGATTTTCAGAAATGATGTTTACATATGATGACAGGGGATTAGGATGAAACCTTCTTACTCAGTTTGTTAGTTTCCTAAGGTGTTATGTGAAATATTTGTAATCGTGTTTTATATTCATCTTCACTAGCTGTGATATCCCTGCTTTCAATCATGCGTATATACATAGGAAAGAGATAGATATTTATAAATTGTAATTGTAATATATCCCTTCAAATATCATGAATTTCATGGGTGAATTTTAATTTTCATTCTTAAGATTTGAATTCACCATGTTTTTGCCAGAAGACTAAAAGAAGAAAAACAGCCAATTGCATTGATGCACACTTGTAAGCCCAGCAACTCAGGAGGAGGAGGCTGGAGGATGTCAAGTCCACAGCCAGCCTCAGCAAGTTGTCAAGGCTCTAAGTAATTTAGTGAGAGCTTGTATCAAAATTTTTTAAAAAAATTTTTACAAGGGCTGGGTATATGACTCAGTGGTTATGCACACCTAAGTTCAATCTTTGGTATCTCAAAACAAAAAGTAAATAGTGCTGGGAATGTAGCTTAATGGTATGGTATTCCTGAGTTCAATCCCAGTGCAAAAGAAAATAAAAATGAAAAACCAATTTGCAAAAAACCAACCAAACAAACAAATAATTCCCCTCACACAAAACAACAAAAAATTAAATGTGACTGTGTTTGCAGATTTTCATATACCTGGTTATTGTCATAAACCTGTTGATTATAGCGCAATTTACAAAAAGACATCAACAAAGATTGACAAGATTTTCATAATATGAAGAATTTAACCCACTAGAAAATAGGACAGCAACAATTTCATTTGTTTTCTTTGAAGAGATGAACACAACCTCTACACTGACCTATAATAGTGCCTCTGATGTTAAAGAGCAAAAGCCCTACCCTGTCATTGCATAGTCTTCTTTCTCATTCTCAAAAGATCACTCTCCTTTCCCAGTTTCTGCCAATCACAATTCTCTAGTGCACTGAACCCACCTCCCAAACCTCATCCGCTTTCTTATCACTGCTCAAGTTATTACATTCTTACTCATTTCAACACAACTCATCAAGCTAATGTGGTCTTTGCTACACCATTTCCCACATTTGTCCTCCAGCCCCTGTAGCAGGGGAACGCTTGTATGTGTCTCTTCTTCAACTGCATCTGAGAACCCTTGACTGTGGTGCCAATCCCTACCTATATTCAGAATCACTACTCCTATTGGCTTTCAAAGTATGTTGAATCTGATGTTTTTCTTAATAAGCCATTATTTCATGATCCAGAGTCATTTTTCTTCTCCAAATCTGTGGAAACTCACCTTCTAGTTTCATCCACATCTTCAAAAGATTGGAATGCCTGCTACTAAGAATATTGTAATAGTTTACCAATTTTAAATGGGCTATTGGCTTCCATAACAACAAGACAGACAGAGAAATCACAGGGTGATTTTAAAAGCAAACTGATTTTCTCATGATTCTGGGGACGAGGAGTGTGAGATCAACATGTCTGCAGGGCCTGTTTCTTCTGAGACCTGTGTTCCTGCCTTGTACAGGCTGGCTGCCTGTGTCTCTGCATGGTCTCCCTGCTCCCATCTCTTCCCCAAACTCTTCCTATTGTCAGGGTACTGATCCACCAAGTTACCTCAATTGAATTTTCCTCTTTTAATACCATAATCCAAATACAGTCAAATTTCAGAAGGAAAAAAAAAGAACATAACTATAGGGTAGTTTTTAGAAAAATAACAATCCATTCAGTGATTACCAGTAAGCCATGCAGACAAAATTAAATTGATCCACTCTCCACAGCAGGGTTAGTGACACATCCCTATGATGTCAGCATATGTGTTGGCACAACTTGTCCTCTCCATCCAGGTCCCTTTGGAAGACACTAAGGAGGAGCTGTTCTGCATCCTCATTATTGGCTATCCATGTGGCCCTTTCATGTGCAATGAAAACATTGCCTCTGGAATGGCATCTCCTAGGCTGAGGCTGCAACACTTGCTTTAAAGCAGCACCGATAGTCAGACCTTGCAATTGCCTTGGACCCATATCAGAACAAAGGCGAATAAATTCAGAAACAGTTCCTTTTTTTTCTGATGGGGTCAGATGATTTCCTGACAAACCTTATTGGCATTTTCAAAAGCTAATTGTTTGACCAAAACCTCTGAAGCATTCAAATCACCAATCATTCTATTTGCTGCCTGGTAAAGGCACGCTACAAAATATGAGAATTTTTCCTCTGGTCCCTGCTGAATCTGACTAAAGTCCAAAATTTTTTTGCCTTTATTTGGTAGTTCCCCCCAGGCTTTTCTGGAATACACACTAATTTGATCATAAACTGACAAATCATAATCATAATTAAATTGTAATTTAATTGCTGTTCTAAATATGCAAACGATCTGTTGCCAGTTAACATATCTAGAGGAGCCTCAAAACCATGCCTGCAACTCTTTTCCATGCATAAATCTGTCCAGTTTGATCTCCATAATAAAAAATCACTTCCAGATAGGCATGCTCTGGCTAGCATAACCCAATTATAGAGACAATGGCTCACTACAAATGGATCCAATCAGACTCTGAACAAATGGTGAATTAGGAGCATAAGTACAAGCATTTTTCTGCTCCTTTAGAGTTTTAACATTCTGCATGCATATGTTAAACCACAGCATGACCTGAATGCATTGATCTTGTTTGTTAACCTGCTCAAAAACTAGAAAAAGCTGAAAACCTGTAACATCTTCCCCTTGCCCCAGCATGGCTTAGAAGGTCTGTTGAAGCAGTGAGAGCCTGGCCACCATCATGTTGGAGAGGCTAAATCTCATTCTCCCGGAGGGGAGTGGCCTTATCCAAATTTCCTTTTTTCCTATTCAATCTGCAACTGCAGATTGCTAAAACTCATACCTAGCTCACGTTCTCCCTTGGACTAAGAATCCTTGGAATCCTGAAGCTTGGCTTCTTTGGGATCTCCCTTGTGGTTTCTTCCCCTCCATCTTGAATTTCCCTTCCTGAAACTCAATCTGGGCTAGTTTCTTCTCTAGCCCATGCCCATACCAGCAAGCCCATACCTGACTTGCTCCTGAATCATTCTCTCTGTCCCAAGCAGCTGCAATTGAATTAGACTGTGGTTTTGCCCCAAGGCTTTCTACCTGAGATTTAATAGCTACTAGTTGGGTATAACTTGATTCTGTCCTTAGTCCAGCTACAGACAGGAAAAATTGCCTGGGAGCTGTGCTAGGCTGTCCATCTTATTCTAGGCTCCTAATTGCATTTTGCAGCCCTTCCAATAATTCCTTGGAAGGACCAATGATTTTCTCTTGGTCAGCAAAAAGACACACTTCTAAGGCAGTCCAGATGTTCCGAATATTTTCTATTGTACTTCTAAGTAGTTTAACCAGAGAGGCAACTTTCAAACTGTTTCCTACGTAGTCTTTCCCAAGTATGTAATTAGGCGAATCCTCCTCATAGAACCATAGACAAACATCGTTGACTGTTTTTAGAAATTGAGCAAGCTCAGCTCTTTTGATCTGTTTTCTCTTATGATTGATTAAAGTTTCCAGGATCATTAAGTAGATTTCCTTCTCTGAAGATGATGAATTCCCCATATTATGATTAACGTTCCTCTCTCTTCATTTGCAATCTCTTTTCTTTCATAACTCAATCTCCATTACTCTAAATTTCTAAAAGCACCCTCGATCCAAGTGAAACCCACCAAATTCACACCAAGTACCCTTGGTTTGGGTACCAACTGCTGCCCCCATCCAGCTCTGGCAGCTGAACTAAAGTCACTTGTGTGAATTTGAGGTGATGCAAAATACCACACAGACACAAAGTGCCTTTTATATGAGCTTCACAATGGCTTCCCCATCTCTGGCCTCAGGCTCCCCAAAGCAGGGTAAGAGAAGGTCCCAAGAGACTGATGAGAGAGAGAGAGAGAGAGAGAGAGAGAGAGAGAGAGAGAGAGAGAGAGAGAGAGGCAAGCACATTTGGAAGTGGGCTTTTATTTGGGACGACGCTGTTTCTTAGAACATTGTATCCAAAAAAGGCAGAAGGGAGAGGATTATGAAGGAACAGGTGAATGTAACAACCCCAGTTGGTGACAACTACACCTGGAGCCACACCTTGTTATCTGAGCTGGGGTAACACCCAAGTTACTGCAGAACATAATAATTGCTCAGTATCCTTGGACATCAGGACGTAAAGGCATGTTTATCTAGGGCAGCTCCCCACAGACAGGTGAGCCTTACAGGCAGTATGGAGCCAGCACAAAGAGAGGGTGGGGTAGCTTCTGACCCTGAGAATCCCATTGCACAGCAGATTATGCAACTGCTACATGAAATCTAGAAGCCCCGGGAACTCCCCAGCCTGCACAGTAACCCCAGCGTTTCTTTCTTCTACCATACAGATGAGGATGGCCAGGTGAAGATAATGGTCATGTAAGAGACTATCAATTGAAGCCTGGAGAATTGAGGCTAGAAACTTTCCCCCCTACTTTCCCCTGCCATCCTGGCCCTACCATTCCTTCCTAGTCAAACTCTTACCCTTAGAGAAGCTAGATAAGATTCCTATATAATGGGGGACAAACAGGTGTAGACCCTCTGCCACCTTGGCTAGGGCTGAGTCTTAATTTCTGGATTCTTTTCCAGAAAGAGAGCCCTAGAGGGGCAGGGGCTTTCTAGTGGCCCCCTTGACCTCACCCAGCATCCTTCATTAGGGGGCTCCATCCTATTACACAGAGGTTCTTTTGGGCAGGAAACGTGGGCAGCATTTCCATAGCCCTTAAGATGGGACTCAGGGCTGGGGATGTGGCTCAAGCGGTAGCGCGCTCGCCTGGCATGCGTGCGGCCCGGGTTCCATCCTCAGCACCACATACCAACAAAGCGCTCGCCTGGCATGCGTGCGGCCCGGGTTCCATCCTCAGCACCACATACCAACAAAGATGTTGTGTCCGCCAAAAACTAGAAAAAAAATAAATATTAAAAAATTCTCTCTCTCTCTCTCTCTCTCTCTCTCTCTCTCTCTCTCTTAAAAAAAAAGATGGGACTCACTGTAGGCAGGACTGGGTCAGAGTCTGGCAGGGACAGTCCTCCATTCAACAGGGCTCTCATCTTAGAGGCACTTTGGGGCAGGCAGCTCAGCTGGGCAGCATTCTCATGGGTCTTCAGACAGTTGGGGTCACTGTAGGCTAAGTGAGGACAGAGTGGGTGCAGGTTTTCCTGGGGACTCCCATCCTTAGAAGTAACTTGGGCAGGGCCACTGGGCAGGGTTCTCAGGCCCTGTGACAGTTGAGGCTAACTGTAGGCCAGGCAGGGCCCAGGGGGCTGGGGTGTGGGCCATGCCTCCCCAGTGGACATATTGTACTTGGGAAACATTTGTATATCTTGGAGTAGGAATGCCCCCTGTATCATAGTTGGAGCTGGCAAATAGAGAGGAGGTTCTAATAATTATTTGGGACTGGGAAACTTATTTATTGACAGCACAAGACAAAGGAAGGGACAGGGATGGGGTTGCAATGTCCTAAGGAAGCAGCTTCTATTTATTGTGGGTTTTTTTTTTCAGATTTCTACACAACATGCAAAATATCTTTTTTAATTGATTTTATTTTTTAAATACACAACAGCATAATGCATTATAATTCTTATTATACATATAAAGCACAATTTTTCATATCTTTGTATATAAAGTATGTTCATGCCAATTCATATTTTCATATATGTACTATGTTTTGCATTACAATCCTTATTACACATATATACCACAATTTTTCATATCTCTGTTTGTATATAAAGTATGTTGACACCCAATTTGTGTCTTCATATATGTACTTTGGATAATGATGACCATCACATTCCACCATCTTTGCTAATCCCCTGAACCCTCTCTTTCCCTCCCCTCTGCCCTATCTAAAATTCATCTATTCCTCCCATGCTCCCACTCCCTACCCCACTGTGAGTCTGCCTCCTTATATCAGAGAAAACATTTGGCATTTGTTTTTTTGAGATTGACTAACTTCACTTAGCATTATCTTCTCTAATGCCATCCATTTACCTGCAAATGTTATGACTGTGCTTTATAAATTTAGCTATAAAATAAATTTAGCTATAAAAATTAATAAATAAATGTGACAATCCAGCCTACTTATTCCTTTTTTACTGTTCATGGGAAGAAAGAGATGTCTGCACTAAAAGTTTGTGAAAAGATTATTAAAAAGAAAAACTTATTTAGTAAAAAAAAAGTGTTTTTTTTACTTTGTAAAATTAAATTAAACATATTATCCAAGGATGACATATTGTATAAGCAACATTTCCCCAAGACAAGGCACAAAATACTTAGAGAAGAGAAACAGATAAAAATATGAGATTTTTAGAATTTAAAGTAACATTCAGATACTTGTGAGATTAAAGATGAATATGAGTGGTAAAATATATTTTATCAGGTATTAAGGAGTTAACCAACTTATGGAATTTTGTCCACGTTTATTCTAAAGGCATTTGAACTGATGAATCACTTGAAGTGTGAAGTAAATGTAAATGAAAAGAAACTCCTATAACAACCTGTAATTTTGTTCCTTTTTTCTCTTACGAACAGTGACTAAAGAATTGTGTATACCTACAGGGTACAAAAGTGAGGTTTCCATGCCTGTATACCTCGTGTAAATCTACGACCTCAAAAATACTTCATTGTGGGGAGAGCTTTTGAATACCCTTCTATTCTGAAATAAATGAAGCTTTATTGTCATTGCCCCCACGGGTGGCACTGCAGGACACCTTGTTGAGTGAAATGGGAGTGATTTTGTTGTTACAGCAGCACCTTGGCCTCACCCTCACTGCCCATGAAGTCAAAAGCTGAGCCCATGCCTGTGTCTCTCTCATTTGAAAATGCCAAATCCAAGTGGAATTTGCCCCATTGGTGTGAATTGCTCTTGTACAGATTTTGCTACTTCTCTTTCTAGTTCCTGCTGTAAACAGTAATAAGCATACAAAAAATCATAATGGACCGAGCCACAAACATTGCTAATCCACCCATCACAAATGTCAAAATCATGCATTTCCCAAGCGTAGTGAACACTATTCCACCCACTGCTACATATAAATGATGAGTTGTACTTCAACTGTTTCCATTCTGTAATGAAAGAGACATGTCATCAGTCAGGACAAGTGACCTCAGAGTTCTAAGCTTTAACCTTAAAGCATGACAATTCTCCACATCTTTGCCAGCATTTGTTACTTTTCTTTCTTTCATAATGGCCATTCTAACTGGGCTGATGTGGAATACTGGCATTTTCATTTATATTCTCCCGATAGGATAATGTTATCAAGTATTTTTTATATATTTCTTGGTTATTTGTATTTCTTCTTTTAGGAGTGTCTATTCAGGTCTTTTTCTCCTGTGTTAGTGAAATACATTGTGTGTTTTCTGGTTCTTGTTAGTGAAGGACTACAGGGCCCCAAACCCAACGTTAGGAATTCTAACCCCTGTGCCCTACAGGATGTTCCCATGTACAACCCCCATGTTAAAACCCCACAAGCTGCACGTAGCACTTCCCAGCTGCACGTAACACTCCAAGCTCTATACAATGCCACCACCAGATGTTCCATATAGATAATCCTGGGAAGGCCAAGCTTGAGCAAATAGAGTGAAAACAGGAACTAAAAGAATAGGATGCAATTTATGGGTTTCTTTTCTGAGAACATAAAGTGGAAAAAACAAGTTTACGCCCCAGGTGACCTAAGGGGCTGGACCTAGAGGAACTTAGATAAACCAATAGAATAACTGTTACTGTGCTAGGCTGAAACCTTGCCCCCTGCTTCCTATAAAAACTCTGTACCCCCGAGCCCGTGTGTGCCAGTCACCGAAGCTCCGGCTGAGGTTTTGCTGTGCACCCACAGGCGCCTGTGTGAGAATAAACCCTCCTGCGGTTTGCATCCAGTGTCTCGCGTGGTCCATTCCGGTTTGGGGGATCTGGGGGGTCTTTCATTAGTATTTTGTGGTTAAATATTCTGGATATTAATCCTAGGTCATTCAAATATTGGAGTACATTTTCTCCCATTACCTACGTTGCCCCTTCACTGAGGATATGGAGGAATAGGAATTCCCATTTACTCTTGGGTATAAGGTCCTTGCTTAGCATATGGATGGCCATCTTAAGTGATAGCTGCCATTTTAAGGAAAAAATTTCACTTTCCCACCCAAGGGTGTGTTTGAGCAAGCCTCACCACTCCCTCAAACCAACATAACCCCTAACTGCCTGCATTAGGACCTGTCTAGCTCTGATTCCTGTGCCTGTCCCGTAAATGTCTCAGAACCCAAGCTTGTTTTGCCTCTCTCCTATAGAGAGATGGCCTTTATTTGTCATCTCTGACAAATAAATTCTCATGCTTTTCTCTGCCCGATCTCCATCTTTCATTTCTCACTTACCAGTCTCTCATTCCATGCTTTCCCTTCATTTTGGTGCCAAAAACCTGGGATCAGTTTCCCTGGTATGCCTGCCCCCCCTCTTAGAGGGACACTGAGTGACCCTGGGCCCCAATCCAAATTTCATCATGGGACCAGGCCTTCCATTCTGCTGAACGCCCTCTCCACACCTACCACTGGACATTCTAGGTAAGACCCCTGTCTCCAGTTGACCTAAAAGAACTACAGGTCCCAGGAAATGACCACTGAACCTCTGGCATTCCAAGGATTACCATGTGGTCAAGAGTACCCCCAGTCACAGCTATCACAGCTACGGCTGATCCCTAGTATTGACAGAGTCTTTTATTTGGGTCCTGGGTTTTGAGAAAAAACTATGGAAGGTGATTGGGTGTTGTTCCTAGTGAGACTACCTCTTGGCCTTGGGTTAACCTCGACAAGCTTCTGCCTGTACTGTGTAGCCCCAGCCAGGCACCCAAGTGCCTCTATGGGCTCCTGCCCTGATGCTTACCCAGCAGTGGTGATGACCCCCTGAGTGTAACCATCCTCTCAACTAGATGATACTAGAGACTGGGGATGCCCCACCTCTAAACTCACATCTTATATCTCACCATGGGTGGCTCCTTATCCATTCCCTCCCATAGTCCCCTAAGCTGCTTCCTGGCTAATCGAGGGTCTCTCTCACCCTAGATCTAAACCCCCCAAAACTTATCCACTTGCACAATCAGATCTGGCCTCAATATCCTTTGGATAATGACTATAAATGGTCACTTAATGGCAGTTTAGAACCCAATATTTTCAGGGATCTTTTCAAATATTGTGAGCATTTGGGAAAATGGAAAGTGATATCATATGTTCAGAACTTCTTCTATCTAATCCCTTTCTCTCTGCAACTCTTACTCTTTCACACAAGTCCTCTAAAGCTCTCACCTCCGCTACACCTGTTTCCAAAGGGATAGAATACCCTACCCAGGACTCCTCCTTCAACTCAGCGGATGAGCCCCCCCCTATACCACAATTCCCTTTCTAATGAAGCTGCTGCAGCAACTTTTCCCTGAGTCCCTCCATCCGCTACCCCTGCCCAATCCTCATCTCTGTGTCCTCTATGCAAGGTGGCTGGGGTAGATGGTGTGATCCAGGTTCATGTGCATTTCTCTTTGTCAGACCTTTCACAGATAGAATAGCGTATTGTGTCCTATACGTCAAGTATAGGACATATCAAAGAGTTTCAATATCTGACTCAATCATGATTTGACCTCCCATGATATCCATATGATCTTGTCTGACACTCTCCTGCCCAGCAAGTTTGGGAACAAGCTAGAAATTATGCTGATAAGGTACATCATACCTCCCTTACCCATCCAATGGGCACTAAAGCGCTCCCTGATTCGACCCCAATTAGTATTATAATTCATTTGTAAGAGTAATTAGTAGAAACCAATTCATTACTTGCCTCATGGCAGGACTTAGAAAGGCAGCCCATCAGGCCATCAGTTATGAAAAGCTCCAGGGAATTATCCAAGAATGGAAACCCTTCAGCATTTAGACCACCTAACCAAGGCTTTATTACAATATACTAATCTGGACCATAGACTCCAGATGGGAGGCAACTACTAATGACCTACTTATTCTCACAGAGTTTCCCTGATATTAAGGCCAAACTAAGGTGCCTCAAGAGGGGGCCCCTAACTCCCCAATCTGAGGTTCTGGAAGTGGCATTTAAGGTGTGTAACAGGATAAACAAGAAGACCTGGAAGTAGAAATATCAGATGCTCACTCAAGCCATCTGTCTGGCTTCAGAATTTATCCCTGGTTCCACTGGCCTACAGAAGGGTCCCTTGGAACCACCCGGACTCTGCTTAAATGTGCTCAGATGAGTCACTGGGTTCCTACATGTCCTAAGCCTTGCAAGCCTCCAGGACCTTGTCCTAAATGCCATCTGAAGGGACACTAGGCCATTGACTGTCCCTGGACCTATAGAAGCCTCCAGCCATTTAGCCTTTCTGGTTCCACTTTCCAACTCTTAGGACTGGCTGAAGAGGACTGATGGAATGAGATTATAGGTCAATGTCTCTGATGGACACAAAAGTAACGATCTTAAACATACTAGTAATCAGAATTCAGCAGCAAGTTATAACCTTGCAAACCATGATCAGATGGAATTGGTCCCTGAGGCACAAGAATCCTCCAACGGTCACTATCAATAATGTAATACATCTTATTATCCAAGCAAAGGCTAATTAAAACCACAGTGAGAGGTCACCTCACCCATCAGGAAGCTACTACCAACAAAAACGAAGTGCTAATGAGGGTAGAAAAGGGTCCTCTGTTCCCTGTTGGCGCAGTCATCATGGAAAACAACATGGAGGTTCTTAAACCAATGAGGAAGACATCCACCTCATGACCCAGTGACCCTTGTCCTGACCACACACCAAAGGAAACGAAATCAGCTTGTGAAGATGTCTGAATACTCACGTTCACAGCACTACTTACACCAGCCAACGTATTTAAATAGTCCCATTGTCCCACATGGACATAGAACGTATCTCACACACACACACACACACACACACACACACACACACACACACTGGAATATTGTTCAGCATTTTTAAGGAGATATTGATATTTTCAATAACATGGATAAATTAATTGTGCATTATATGTGAAATAAGCCAGAATGCTTGACCTCACTTATACATAGGCTCAAAAAGAAAAAAATGAAAACCTGGAATGCACAAAAACATAAAATTTAAAGATCATTATCAGAGATTAGTCGGGAGAATGGGAAGATGAAACTCAGAGGCCAGAACATTTCAGTTATGCATAATAAGCTTAGCGATTTAATATGCAGCCTAATTTATTATATTGGACCACATTTGTGAAATTGTTGAGAGAGCATAAATTATGTAATTATACACACACACACACACACACACACACACACACACACAACTGTGTGATAAAGGTTGCTCTGATTTGCTTGGCCATCATTATCATTTCCCTGGGTGCAGGTGTATCCAAACATCCTGTGTGAACCTCACACATGTACAATAATACAGTACTGGAATCAAAAGAGGTACCTAGAGACTAGAGTAGAAAAGATAACCCTGAAGTAAGCCAACACATGTACAGTCATCTGCTCAACACCGTTACATCAAGAGCACACACCAGGGAAGCAATAGTCTCCTCAGTAAATGGTGCTGAGAAAATTTGACATTCACACATGAAATCGAACTGGACATTTGATTGACAGAAAACAAAAAACAACTCAAAATGAATCAAAGTCTTAGAACTAAGACCTGAAACCTCGACCTGCTATTATTAATTTCTGTAGGTGTCCCGCTTTGTTTTCCCCAAGGGTTAGAAGAATCTATATTGGACACTGTGTGGCAGTATGCAATCTAGTCAGGATATGGAAACAAAGTATCCATCAGTGGATGAATAAAGAGTGCAATCTACTGACCATGGAATCTTACTCATCCTTTAAAATCAAGGAGTTCCTGTCATTTGTGACAACACGGATGGACTTGAAAGACATTATGTTAAGTGAAATAAGAAACAAAAAGGCAAAAGCTATGCAATCTATGTTACTGTTAAACTCCCAGAAGCCAAGAGTAGAATGGTGTGGCCAGGGACTGTGTGGAGGGAAATGGGTTCGGAAATTTAAAAGGCAGAGTTAAAGTTATGCAAGACAACAGGTTCTGAGGTCTAGTTGATGGTTTAGTGCCCCTAGGTGTGAATATAGCACTGTAGGCTTAAACTTTACTAACCAGGCAGAATTTACAATGTGTGTTCTCACCAAAGGCAGAAGAAGGAGAGAGAGAAAGAGAAAGAGGAGGAGGAGGAAGAGGAAGAAGAGAAGGAGGAGGAGGAGGAGAACAAGGTAGGAGAAGCTGAGAAGAGTCTGGTGGGCTTACGGCCTTGATAGTAGTGTGGTTTCTTCACAGGTGCATTCGGATCTCCAAACTACTGAGGTACACACATGAAAGATGTACAGCCTTATTTATGTCAATCAGAACCCAATAACATGCTTTATAAAAAAGAAGTTGGGTTAAAAATGAAACAGGTGAATGCTCCTTCTCTCCCAGCCATTTTCCTTCCTGATGCCTTGAATTGTGAGGTGATGGGTGAGATCTGGCAGCCACATTAGGGTGATAGAGTGAAGAGTGAAACAGAGGGCTGGCAGGGAGCTGCACCTCTGATGCAATCGATAGCTGTGTTAGCCCTAAATGGGAGAACTACAGATTCAAAGGGGAGGAAATCATTGAGCCTCATTTGAGCCATGTCAGTTGGGTATTAATGCCATAAATACGTGGAGAACATATCCTCCTTCAGAGGAGGGGAGAGGTTTGCACCGTGTGATCCATGGTGGATGTTCAGCAATGGACTCAGTGGCGATGAACATGATGTACTGGCAAGTGATGAGCAGAGGGACTAAACAGCCTGTGTGATTATTTTTAGTTAAAGACAGTGCTGCTGCTTGAATGCCGGTGTAACTAAGAAGGTTGACATTAATAAGAATTCTTGATCCATTTAAAAATAAAATGTCATGAAGTGAGGCTGTGTCTGCAGAGTGAAGCAAGATTGCCAGTGGATTTTATGATGCACACCTGTCACTTCTAGAGGCTGCTGATGTGGTTGAAGGCAGACTGTGTTCCTGCCTATGTCCATACCTGCAGCTGCCATCAGATCTGGAGCCTGAGAATTCAAACACACACCTCCAGCCTCTGTGTGTAATGGATTTCACTGTCATGAGTTGTTCCCCTTGAAAGCAGGTTTTCAAGATAAATGACAGCCTCATGCAACTCCTCACTCAGTTCTGAACACTCCAGCCTGCTGGTAGCCAGTGTGAAGTTCAAACAAACTAGGACACAATGCAGTAAGCCCCTTACCCTAAGCACAGCATGTGAGAGAGGAGGCCAGGAGGGAGGGGCCCTCAGCCATTAGCAAGGCTGGGAAGGCTGGGAGATGTTCACTGACCAAAGAACGCATCACTAAACTAATCCAGGTAGCCTCTTACCAATGCCCAATGCACTGTAACTAAACACGGACTAGTCTTTGTTTAGAAACTTTGATCCATTGCCAAAGTGTTTGTAGATGAAGTTCCCATTTCCCAGGGTTTGCTGGGCAAAACTGCTCCTACATGCTTACCGAACAGAGAGTCCAACCAAACAAGGACTCAGCCTTCCCCTGAAGGCCATTCTGCATGCACAGAATACCTCTGTCCATGCTCCCCTTGGTGAGGCCCAGATGGCAGCTTACCAAAGACCTTTCCTGGTGCCAGAGCTGCAGACGAAGCTCTCCACTGCCTCCTGGAGATGAAGCCAAGCTTTCTTCTCCCTCCAGCCATGAGGACCTCCGTCCTCACTTCTAAATTATCTTCCATAGTTCTTCACTGATGCATCACAGTTTTACACCATGGTGGCATTCCTGGTTACATCTTCCTACATGCACATACCATAATGATATAATTTGCCAATATCATTCCCCAGGATTTCCCCTTTCCCTCTCTTCCTCCCTTCCTCCCCCTGGTCCCTTTCCTCTACTCTACTGATCTCCCTTTGAGTTTCAGAGGATCTAAATATACAGCAGAATAAAATAGACTTTATTATTACTGTAGATATAGACGGGACTGCATGACCAATGGGATTCTGCAACCTGGACACTCAGGAAAATGAGAAATTATACCCCATGTGATCCAAATGTATGATACGTCAAGATCATTGTACTGTCATGTGTAACTAATTAAAACAAATATATATATATATGTAAAACATATATAAAAGCACAATTCCAAATTCACTTCAGAAAAAGAAATCTGGAAGAAGTAAAAGGGAGACGAAAATTGGGAGAGAATGGAGGTGGAAATCCAGTTTACTTCAGACATTTACATTTATCTGCTGTCAGTGGGGCCTTCCGAGAGACCCAGCATAAAGAAACAGAGCAAAAACCAAGTATGTGAGATGGGCCCCGACTCCTTGAAGTCACAGGCCAGTCACTGTGACTGCTGTCATCCAGGTAAGGGTCACCATGCCCTCACGTGGAGCACTGGCAAAGCTCCAAAAGAGATTTCACTGATGAGAACCACGAGACAGATAACACATGGTAGACAGAGGCCAGAATTAATAGGCTGTTTCAAAGCTGGAGTCTCCAGGCTTTAACAGTGGTGAGTTCCACAGCAGGATGTGGAATAAAGCCACTGTTCACTCCTACCGGCAGGAGAGCTGTGCATCCAATTTCATCTCCACCTTTCAGTGGCAATATTGTGTGTGTGTGTGTGTGTGTGTTTCTGTGTGTGTGTGTGTGTGTGTGTGTGTGTGTGTGTGTGTGTGTGTGTGGTACATCCTCTATCCATCACTCCACATGGTTTTGGGGTGAACAGATGGCTTTTCTGAAACTAGGTCCCCAGGGCTAAGATGAAACAATTCTCTCAGACTGTGAAGAGCTGATGTGTAAGAGATTAATTGAAGTTATGAGTTGCCTCGATAATGGTTTCTCTTTTTTGAACTATTTTTAAATAGATGCAAAATCTATTTTAGTGAAATAAATTTACAGTTGCCTTGTTATGCTTAGATAGTAGATATTATAGCCACGGTGCTTTATAATCTATAGAACCAAGACAAAAATAAAAGTCCTTTGGTCCCTTTTTCCTGTTCTACAGGGGGCACATCTACAGTCCTGTTCAGCAGTGTGCCTCTGCCAGGGGGAAAGCGTAAGCTACAAGCCCCAGTCAGGGCTCCTTCTTCCCATCCTGGCTTTTTCTACACATCCCACCCCTGGGTTCTATTGTCCTTCCTTTGCATAACTCTAGGGAGACTGGTTACAGGGGATGCTGTGTCCAATTTTATTGACTCAAGAGCTCACAAAGCTGGTGAGATGCTTGTTCTAATGGCATCACTAAAGATCCATTCATTACACACTGAGCAATCACCTGCTAAGGCATGGGTTTGAAGGAAAAATCAATTAAAAGATATATAAAAATTTGTATCCCCAGAAATTGTATGCTTCTATCCAGGTTTAAGCCTTCCAAATTTAGAAAAGCTTACTCATTAGTTTTCCTTTCATTGTCAGTCAAGCACAATAAAGGAGAGTGTTGTGGTAGAAGAGAGGTGAGGGCATTACTTACTGGCAAAAATGGAATGCAGCAAGATGGGGCAGGACCACTGCTAAAGACAACAGGAAGGTGGGTCCTGTCTGCTTGTCTTCGGTTGGACATTTACAACAAAACTGAAAACCTTTTAGGGGGGAAGGAGAAGAGGTGAAGAGCAGGTAGAGAGAAGTCAGAGGGATAAACAGAATGAGGCTCAAAAAGGCATGGCTCTGTCCCTATCACCCTACACCTGTCCCACAGCCTTGGGGGGCAGAGCAGTCATCATTCCAGTGCCCACTTTCAGATCTCTAGGCAGAAACCTGCACTGTGGTGGGATGGACTGATGTGTTGTCCCACATCATCGCCAGCTACACATGGGCCTTGGTATGCCCCTCAGACTGTGCAATCCTTTGTGGCTGTGAGGTTCAGGTGCAACCTGGCTTATCATCAGCCTAGGTAACCAAAGTACTGCTATCACAAATACTCTCCAACCGCAGGCAGTATTCTCAGGATAGCTCAAGGGAGCAAGGATAGGGCTTTGTCCTGGAGGTTTGTGTCAGACTGGTGAATCCTCACAAGGCATTTCCTACTGACCTCCATCCCTAGGCCTGCCCATATACAGAGCCTCTGGAATAGCCCAAATGCAAAGGGGAGGCAGGCAACCCCAGTCTAGCAGATGTGTCTTGTAGATGTCATTACCCATGACTGGCTGCAAAACCTTGGGTGAAAAGTCACTTTGGAAATGGCCAACCTAAAACAGTTTGAACGTTTGTACTACTCCAGTGCTGAGCTGCTTTAGGCAGTTATGGACTCGGGATAGGTATGACAGAGCTTGGTAGTGTTTCTCACTCTAGGTATGGTGTTAAAGCCTAGGACTGCTCCATCCATGGTGACTTTGCTCAGAGCCAGGCAGAATTATACAGTGACTTACCACAGGCCAGTAGCTCTTGATGGGCATCTAGGCCTGTCCCAGGCACAGAGAAAGGCTTGCACAGATGGACTACTCTCCCCAGGTACATTCCTTGTTCATTCTGAAGAACACACCAAGAGTGTATTTGGTAGAAACCTGAGCTTAGATTGCCCTCTCACACTGAAACTTCAGCTACAGACGCCTGGCAAATGTCAATATGGTTGCTGCCAATGCTGAAATAGTGGAAATTATGATATCCTAAAAGAAGGAAAGCAGCCTTCTTTGAATTTCTGGAAAGACAGGCAGAAATAAAGCCATGTTAGGAAGATGACTGTGTATGCCTTATCCCTCCATGCCCAGGTGAAGCTGCATGTCAACAAACATGCAAAGCTCACATGAAGTCACCACTTCACCTAACAGTCCAAGTAAGGAAGAGAAATGGACCGGATAGTCATCAGGTTAAGAGAGCCCATAGATAATTTGAAACAATTTTTTAAGAAAACTAAATAAACTTGAAGAAATCATAGAGAAAAATTGTAATGCTTTAACAGATCAACTTAACAAAGAAATGGAGGCAATTAAAGAAAAATCAACCCCAAATTTTTGACCTGAAAAACACAGAGCAAAACTAAATGCATGATAAAAATGTCTATAATAGGATAGAACAAACCGAAGATAGAATTGGTGATGTTGAAGATAGACTGTTTGGAAATGTACACTAAGGAAGAAAAAAAACAATGAAAAAAAAAAGAAAGAAATGTTGTGGGAATTTTTGGAACAATGCTAAAAAAAAAAAAAGCAAATATTTTAGCTGTTGGGGTTCAAGTGCAATTTGAGAATTCCAAAGGAGTAGAAAGCTTCTTCAAAGAAATAGTAATAGCTAAGAAATAGTAGGAGCCAACCTACGTGCACTTCAACAGCTAAATGGATAAACAAAATGTGGGATAAATACACATGGAATATTAGCCACTAAAAAGAATGACTTTATGACATTTTCCAGTACATGCATGGATCTGGAGACTAACATGCTAAGTGAAATAAGCCAATCCCCCCAAAAAACAAAGGTCAAATGTTTTCACTGATACGGGGAACCTGACACACAATAAGTTGAGGAGAGAGAAGATAAAAGTTTAATAGTTTAGACAAAGGGGAATGAAGGGAAAGAAGTGTGGATAAGAAATGGAAAGAGAGTGGAATGAATCTTACATAATTTTCCTATGTACATAATGAATACACCACAGTGAATCTTACCATCATATACATACACAAGAATGGAGTTCTAATTAGGATAAAATATTTTCCCTGCTTGTATAATTATATTAAAATGATTCCACTGTCAAGTATAACTATAAAAAACCATTAAAGAAAGAAAATTCCCCAATGGTAGCGAAGGATACAAATATACAAGTAATACTAGGCCAAAGATTTAACTAAGTCCGATTTAATTAAGTAGTAGAATTCACATTTTTTTCCAGTGATCGTGGAAAAATGACATAAAACAAGTCTTAGTAACTACAAGGAGATTGAAATAAAAGTTTGTGTTGATCAGAATATACGTACTGGTCACAAATGCCAGGGTAGGGCACCAATGACATACAGATGGCCAAGATCATCACTATGTGAAACATGAGGAATGGAAGTCCAGAAGGTTCTGTTCACTACACCTTTATGTCAGAAATGCCAAGGAAAACACAGCAGAGTCAAGCACTGGATGAAAACCACGTTTTCTCTCAAATAGTGAAGAGACAGAGCAAGGCCAGCTTCAGAAGTACTGCTCCGATCTCCATGGCTAGCAGTTCCCATTCTCTCTGGAGTCCATGGAGAAGAGCCATTTTCTTGTGCTCACCCCTTTTACATCACAGTAAAGATGCCTGCCTCCTCCATGGAGTCTGAAATGCTGAAAGCTGAGGATGTGCCTAAGCATCACTGCAAACATGCTTAAGCAGAACAAAGGGGTAGGCATTAAATCTGCAGGAAGGAAAGATATGCCCACACAAAGCAATCAGCCAGCCCGGGTAGGTGGGCCCTTCATAACTTGGCAAGGAAGTAGACCCAGGACCAAAGCCCTCTCTTATGTGGTCAAAAGGGGTTGAAAATCTGTGCTCAAGAGATTGATTCCTTAATAGTATGTTCTCCAGCCATAATGGAAAGAAATTAGAAAATGAGACAAATTCTGTAAACATTTGGAAATCAGCCAACAAATTTCTAAATAACACATAGGTCAAAGTACAAATTACAACAGGAATTAGTATTATGCATTGAATGTACATGAAACCAAAGTCTATCAAACTTATAGGATGCATCTGAAACAGTGCTAAGAGGGACATTTATAACTTTAAATGTCTCTACTAGGAAAAAAAATGAAGTCTGAGTTCTCAGAAAAAAACTGCAAACCCAAGCTGGGGGAAGGGAATCTGAAATGATGAAAAATAGAGTGGAAATCAATGAAGTAGAAAGAAAAATCCAATAAGGAAAGCTAATGGAAGCAGGTGTTGCTTCTTCAAAAGTGTCAATGAGATTGACAGGCCTTTAAATAGATTGATGGAGGGATCCAAGATGGTGGGCTAGAGGGAGCTGCATTCTCTGTCAGTCCAAGACCTGGAATTCAAGTAGTGGGAATACTGGTTCTCTGAAAATGATCAGAGGACCCCTGACAGCTGCTCCCATGCAGGAATCAAGGCCCCCAAGCAGCACAGGTCTCCAGGCCTCAGTGTCAGCATAGGACCTGTGGTCACTCATCCACACAAAACCTCCAGGTGCCCAATTAAGACCACTGGCATTAGCACCCACACAGGACTTCTGGAAGCCCACCTATGTAAGAATATTGGCTGCTGCTCCCATGCAAGACACCCAGCCACCACCCACACACAAGAACTCCAGCTGTCACTCCTGTGTGGACCCCTATCTACCAACATGGGGCTCTCCCAATCACCTGCATCATGGGTCACTGCAACCACTGCCATAGTCCCCTACATACCGTAGCCTGCACCTGGGAATACCACGCTGGGTCCATAGACAGCCGCCATTCACAGTATTGTCCAATCCAGAGTTGAGGACCCCAGGCAAACACAGACACTCCTGTGGGGCAGGACATTCCCAGAAGCCAGAGCTCACCCCCAGTGACTGAGGGCAAAGATAAGACCTTCCTCTGGGTAAAGTGTATCTTTATACAGATGGCGTGCTGAACCCAAAAACACAAAGATTTTGTATCATGCCCAAGTATATTTACTCCCAAGAATGCTATGTCACGTTAAATCCTGAAATAGATCAATAGATCATATTAATAAATATGCAGTATATTAATAAGTCATTACCATAAAGGATAAAATGCATGACCATCCCAGTAGATGAAGAAAAATGTAATGATTTCACAAAACCAGTATCTATTCATCTATCTCAAAACAAACTTGAAATAGTATCTCAATCTGATAAATGATATCTTCAAAAATCCAACGAATATCTAATATCCAGAGCGCTGCACCTCTGAACATGCTGTTCAACACCAGCACCTGGCCCCGTCCAACCTGAAACCCCGTTGCTGAAAGCAGCCAACTCCATCTTGGGTCACCTTCATCGCCACCTTTAGTTGGGTCAACTCCAAGCTTGGGACACAAGCAGGGGCTTAGAAGCAATATCAAGTTACCTAAAGTCTCCAACTCTCCCCTCTCCCCAGCAGCCACTAACCTGGCACAGTGTGTGCAGCTACATGGCCAGTCCATAGCCCAAAAAACTTGGTCTTGAACTGCCTAATAAGACAGGTCTCTGTGACAGGCACTGAGCCCCCAGAGTGCAGCCCACAACAACCTCCAGAGAGAAAGGTTCCTGATTAGGAACTAGAAAGGGAGATGGTGAGTGAGACACAGTTTAGAGACTACACTAGAGACCAGGAATTCTGGGGTTGACATGTGGTATTAGTAGATAAGACAGGTGCCCACATCACATGAGCAGGCCCCAAAGGAGATCCTTGGACTGCAGATTCCCATCAGGGACCAGCAGGTGTTATACCCCATTTCCAAGAGCCCTGCACCCAAGACCAACCCTCCCACCCTGGTAACTTCAACCACCCTGAGAGTGGAGATACAGCAAGCAACAGACAACCTGCTGGATGAGAAGGGAAGCAGGAAAGATACTGATCTTTGACAAAACAACCCTTGTGTCTTCCTTCGAGATTTTTTCTTTCTTTCTTTCTCCCTCTCTCTTCTCCTGCCCTCCTATCCCCAACATTTGTGAAACTAAGAACTTTGCATGATTTAGGGGATTCTAGGGGAACAATACAAACAATTTTGTGCCAACAAACTATATAACTTGGAAGACTAGACAAACACCCAGAAAGACACAAATTATTAAATTGGACCCAGAAATCAATATAAACCTTGAGTAGACCCTACAATAAGAAAGAGATAAAATTAGTAATTTTTTGGAAGTCCTTCGGAATAAAAGACCACCAGACCAGTGACTTTTATACACTTAACTACAGTCATATTCTTCACAATGATCAATGAAAAATTTTCTGCAAGTATCAGGTTAAGCATTTAGGTAAACTTGAAATAAAGGATGCAGTCCTCCAAATTCCAAGAAAGTCTAAGCCCTTAACCAGTGGTAGATTGCCAAGCTGCAACATCTGTGGAAAGGCCCCCAGAAGACCACCCCTCACTTGAGACACCAGCCAACCACTAGGTGCTGCCCAGAGCCACTCCTACTTCACACCTGCTGATCCAAATTCAGGAATGCTTGTGGACTAACAAACTTCAAACCTTGAGCCAACCATTTTTCCCAGTTTGCCTGAGAAATTTCTAGGGATAGGCAGCTTGAAACAAAAATGAAATAAATCAAAACAAGAACACATTGTTTTTTGAAATGGTCACCCATTCTCTCGCCTTCCCTCAGGGGGGAGTGATTTTACTCACCTCCAAATTTCAGACGTTCCGCGTACGGGCCACCAAAATGCCAAGGCCAATGTCTCGGCTTGGCACCAGAATCACGAGGCACTCACAGCTTTGTAGGTTCAAACAGCAATTCTTTATTCCAGCTCTCACACCACCTCCACACAGGTCCAGGGGCAAACGCGTTCTCCTGTCTCCCGCACCAACCACCTACTCCACGAGGCTCTCTCCAAATCCCATTTTAATCTCACGAGAACTCAACGGGAACAAGTAGCAGGAACACCCTAATCCCAGCAATAATCTTCAACCGCCAACTTCCCAAAAACCCATTATCTTAAACTGGCAACGCCTTAAACTCAAGGAGCCGGTTACTTCCTCAAACCTGATCAGCTCTAAACCCGGATCTGCCTTGGTCCTTGAGCAAGGTCACCTCATTAAAGCATGCATGCAATGTTCCATCAAATGTCCTCTAAGCAGCATGGGGTACGCTTGGCAAGGAAATTTCGATGCGTCATTCCTACTTGGTAATGGCCCTCAGCATGGCTCCAAATGCTGAGGCAGGAGGATCATGAGTTCAAAGCCAGCCTCAGCAACAGTGAGGTGCTAAGCAACTCAGTGAGACCCTAACTCTAAATAAAATACATAATAGGGCTGGGGATGTGGCTCAGTGGTCGAGTGCCCTTGAGTTCAATCCCCAGTACTTCCCTACTCCCCCACTACTCCCCCAAAAAAGTATTATAGGTGACCCTACAAGACTTCTGCAAGTCAAAAAATAATTGTTAACATTTGTTAAATCTTGCTATGTGACAGGCTCTGTACTAAGAACTTTATTTGTTTTGTGTAGCAAAATAGTCCTATTATTGCTGGGCATGCTGGTGCACACCTGTAATTCCAGCCACTCAGGAGGCTGAGGCAGGAGGATCACAAGTTTAGGACCAGCCTCACGATTTATGAGATTTTTGTCTCAAAATAAAAACTAAAAAGTGCTGGGGATTAGCTCAATAGTAAAGTGCCCCTGAGTTCAATCTCTAGTACAAAAAAATATATATATATACAAGTATAACACTATTATGCCGTTCTACAGATGGGAAGATGAGGCACAGAAAAGTTAACTGGACAGCAGGGCTGGGACTCCCACTCAGAGAACGTAGTTCAGGAGCCCACCCTTACCAACCACTCAGGTGATAAAGAATATTTTAACCCTTAATCTTCCTGAGAACCGTCATTCTACAAAAAAGGAAAGTATAGCTCATAGGTGTCAAATAAGTTGACCAGCATCATCCATCTTCCAGCTAGACAAGGGCAGAGAGCAAGGGTTTGAACCCAAATAATCTGGTTCCAGAGCCTATGACATTAATCATAAACCTATATACAGGTTTCCCTAGCGTGATCTGTCTTATCATGTTTTATTTAAATTTCCATTCAAGGACATTCAGAATGGTACCAGTTCACTCCTGTGCTATGAAGCCCACGACCTCAACGACAACTATCCTTTGTCTCATTCCTTCTTTCTCTTTCTTTTTTCCTTCCTTCTTATTTATTTTATTTTATTTTTTTTTGCTCTCCCTCCCTCCCTCCCTTCTCTCCCTCCCTCCCTTCTTATTTATTTTATTTATTTATTTATTTTAGTTGTAGGTTGATTCAATGCCTTTATTGTTTTTATGTGGTGCTAGGATGGAACTCAGAGCCTCACACGTGCAAGGCAAGGGCTCTACCCTGGGCCACAGCTCCAGAACTCCAGCCCTCTTTTTTTTTGGGGGGGGGGATACCAGAGAGTGAACCCAAGTCTCCCACATATCAGGCAAGGCCTCTACTTCTGAAATACCCCAGCCCCTTTTTAAAACTGTATTTTGATAGAAATTTTTATTGTGATCCTTCAGCTTTCTGAGTGATTAGTGTTACAGCACAAGCCCCCACGCCCAGCTTGATTGTTTCTCAAGATGAACACCTAGACCTGGAATGTGCAGGCCAAAGAGCCAAGAGCGCAGACTTGGGGACTTGTGATCTGACGCTAGCGGGCGGGGCCGGGGCGCCCGGTTGACGGCAGCGCAGGCCGTGGTAAAGGCCAGGCTCTCAAGTCCTCCGCATCGGCCTTCGCCACTGGGTATCCTGACCAGGGACACCGTGGGCGTTGGCCTCCTGGTCCGTGAAGCCCTTGTGCTGCATCCCTGGACGGAGTGAACCCACAGCCTCCCCACTCGGTGGGACCATCACAGCCGTAACTCTGGACCAGACGCGCGGGGGTTCCCCCTTCTCTTTTTCCCAGGCAGAGTCTCAAAAGAGAGTCCGAAAAAATGATCCAAAGCCCGAAACCAGGAACCTACAGGATCACCTGGAGGGCACGTGGGCGCGCTCCATGTCCTTGTCCGGGCTCTTTGGGTCAGAACCCGCCCGACGCGCCCTCTTGGAAGCAGGGTGCCCTGTCTGAGGGTCGGGAGCTCCCGAAACCCACTGAAATTCAGAAACCCACTGAAATTCCTTTAGGCAAAACGGGAGGATTGGCAACACCAGGAGCAGTGCCAGCTCAGGGACCTTCCCTCCACCTCCAGCCACTCCCCAGCTCCGCAGTGAGTCCCCCTCCTGGGGACAAGACCACCCGGAGCCTCTCGGCAACTGCAGGACCAGACATTCCGGCTTCAAGGCCAGACAAGTCTCATTGGCTCTGACTGAACGCCTATCCATCTCTGAACCAATCCCCGCAGCCTCGGGCATTCAAAGGCTGTGATTGGCCACCTGGAGCCAGGCCGACTGGGTAGTGGCTCCGCTAGAGCATCCTGGAGGAGCTCGGAGATGGGGGACTCTCCATGGAGCCTTGGGTGCAGTTTCTGGGAGACCAGAAAGGCAGAGTCGGTAGGTGTCCACCATACCACCCAGCTGGATTTTGGGATTGCTGCTGGCACCACATCAAACCTGATGGCCAGAAGTGCCTCAGGCATTTCTAGATCTACACCTAAAAAGTCAAGTACCCTACATCTCTTTGTCCCTGCCCACAGGTTCCCTGTCTCTGCTTCTCTGTGCTCTCCCTCCTTCCTCAGGCCCATGTCACACACATGGCCACCTCACACCTGCCCACACACCGAACTTCCTTTAACAACAACCCACAAGAAGCATCAGGTCATCAGCCCATTTTTCAAGAGAGACGTTCTGATCCGCTCACTCAGGTACCCCCTTTGTGCAGTCGCCTGTGTTGGGAGGGCAGTCTCCTGGGCTAGGAAGCATGGCTTTCCGAGTTGCACACACCTGCTTCAAAGAGAGGGATTCCCAGGAACTGAGCAGACACCACAGTATGCGCAGGACGCTGTGTAGCCCAGTGAGCTGGTTCACAGAGACCCAAGCCACGTCCACACAGAAGACCGGCAGGTGTTAAGAATTCGCTTCCTCAGGACTGGCACAGTCCTCTCCTCTGGAGTGTGACTGAGGCTGCTGGGATTGGTGAGTGGACCAGCTGCCAGTGTGAAGGTGTGGAGGGCCTGCAGGGGCCTCCCATCTGAGCAGGGCTAAGAGCTGGAGCTACCAGGAAGCCACCTGGATACTTGTCGGAAATAATAATAAGTAATAATGACCCACTAAGTTGCTGAGGCTGGCCGAAAACTTGCCTCTTGTCTCAGCCTCCCAAGTAGCTGGGATCACAGGTGTGCACCACCCCACACACTTTAAATGCATGCCCTCAGTCCCCATGGTGATAGGAGATAGGTATCTACTATCTTCCTTTGTAGGACATTGATTGAGCAGATTAGCAATAACAGATCTCTTCCTTCATTTACTGATGCAGTCGTTCCCTCACACGGTGAACAGTGAACGATGACTGAATGCCAGTGGTGCTAAGCGCCAGGTGCATTATATGTTGAAACAAAAATAGGCCTGCCCTCATGAAGGTTGCAGTCAAGTGCTAGAGATCCTGACGGATAAGTGGTCATTAATTAGGCAAAGAGAGGGAGGGAAAAGCATTCCCGGTAGAGGGAACAGCATATGCGAAGGCCCAGTGAGAGGAGGGGGCGTGGGAGTGGGAGCAACGGGAGCAGACTGATTGATGGATTGCCAGGAGGCAGAGAGCCCAACAGTTCAGACCTGCCAAGTCTCCGACTGTGTTGGTCAGCTTTCTGTCACTGCAACAAATAACTGGGATGACTGGCTTATAAAGGGAAAAGGTTTGTTTTGGTCACAGTTTTGGAGGTTCAGTTTATGATCAATGGGCTCAGCTGTTGAAGCGGCCCATCATGATGGAGGCTGATGCTGGAGCAGAACCCTCACCTCAGGGCTGGGAAGTGAAAAACAGGAGAAGAGGGCTGAGCTGGGCCCGCAGTCCCCTTCAAGGGCATGCCCAGGGACCAGAGGCCTCCCGCGAGGCTCGAGCTCACAAAGTTTCCGTCACCCACACCTTCACCACGCCAGGGACCAGGACTTTAACACCTGGGCCTTGGGGAGATGTTCCAGTCTGAAGGACAGCGCTGACACTTCCAGCCATCCTGCAAGACAGCTGCTGCAGAGGAGCAAACCCAAACCCAGAGGGGTAAATGATCTCCCCAAAGACACACAGCACTACCATCAGTGACGTGACAATGGAGCTGGGGTAGGACCCAGACCTCTCTGGAGTCCTAAGCAGCTCTCGTCCTTAAGTGAAAGTGAGAAACTAATGTGACTCCTTTTTTGAAAATAAATAACAGCAGCTTGTACCCCAAGGCCTGTCCTAAGGAAGGGGGCATGATCCTTGTCCTTGGAAAAATCCATAGAGCTTTTCTAGGCAGATAGCCACCCTGCTGAGTTGTTTGTCTGCAAATAACAGGAGAGATCTGCAGTGCCAGATGTCTCTGACTCAGTTAGGTTAGGTGAGGACCCATAGCAACCTCTTAGCAACCACCAAAAAGCATGAGACAGGGAAATAACCTGGGATGCCAGATGACCCCCCAGTAGTTTATGGTGGTTGATAACTTGTTGGGAAACCATGTAGTTTAGCACGTACTCCCCTCGTGGCCTAAACCCACCAGTTCAAAGGAATCCCCTTCTTGTACTAACCAATCACCCCACCCAACTTGTTCCAGCCAGTGAATGTGCTAATCAATGTTAAGAGTTGTTGTTTGATTTTCCTGCAGTATGGAATGATTTGTTGTATGTTGTTGTTATGCATAGAGTATCCCCCCAAAACCTATAAAATCTCACTGAACAAAGGACTGGGACTCACTCCCTAGGACTGCTGTGTCGGGAACGGTTGTGAGTCCAGGCTCGAGCTTGCAATAAAGACTCTTGTGTGACTGCATCGGATTCAGCTTCTGGAGGTCTAATGGGGTCCCACGAATCTGGTATTACAAAAGAAAGCAGATGTGGGACAGATGTGTCGTCTGGGGACCACCCAGGACTATTACTTTTTTCTTTTTTTTGTACTGGGGATTGAACTTCTGGACATTTAGCCTCTGAGCCACATCCCAGCCATATTTTGTATTTTATTTAGAGACAGGGTCTCACGGAGTTGCTTAGCACCTCACTGTTGCTGAGGTTAGCTTTGAACTTGTGATCCTCCTGCCTCAGGCTCCCAAGCGGCTGGGATTACAGGTGTGCGCCACTATACACGGCCCCCATTCAGGACTTGCAGCTTTAACCACATAGGGGTTTCCATAGTGGAGGGAATGAAGAGTGCACAGTTTTCTTGGCCACGGGAATCTTAGTGATGCTCAGTCAAAAGAGATGCCATGGGGGATGGGATCGTGGCTCAGTGGTAGAGCGCTTGCCTGGCATGTGTGAGGCCCTGGGTTCGATCCTCAGTAACACACACAAATAAATACAATAAAGGTCTATCAACAACTAAAAAATATTGAGAGAGAGAGAGAGAGAGAGAGAGAGAGAGAGAGAGCGCTGCCATGGTGAGACACAGAGGAATCACCCAGCAGAGGCAGAGGACAGGACTGACCTGGGGGCCTCCTTCCAGCCAGGCCAGCTTCAGGTCAGATGGCTCTGCTGCTTCTTTATTCAAGCAGAATAAAAATTCCTAGAAAAAGTAAGTCTCCCAACTGTCCCTCCATCCCCCATCCTCCTGCCACCTCTCTGCCCCAGAGGCCAGGCTGTTGACTAGTCTCAGGCGTATTTAGATAGATAGACAGATAGACAGATGTGTAGAGCTGGACACGATGGCACACACCTTGTAAACCCAACTACTCAGGAGGCTGAGGCAACTTCGAGGCCAGCCTGAGCAACACAGGGAGAACCCATTTCAAAATAAAAAATTTAAAAAGGGTTGGGGAAGACCCAGAGACAAACCCACATAATTACATTTGTATTAGATAAAGGCACCAAAAACATGCATTGGAGAAAAGATAGCATCTTCTATAAATGGTGCTGGGAAAACTGGAAATCCATATGCAACAAAATGAGATTAAACCCCTATCTCTCACCATGCACAAAACTCAAAGTGAATCAAGGACCTAGGAATTAAACCAGAGACTTCAAAGTAGGCCCAATCATCAACATAAGACTCATATAGCGCAAAAATTACAATCAAGACTCAATAAATGGGATGAATTCAAACTAAAATGCTTTCTTCTCTGCAAAAGAAACAATCAGTGAGGTGAATAGGGAGCCTACAGAATGGGAGCAAATTTTCACATCAGATAGAGCACTAACCTCTAGGATATATAAATAACTCAAAAATCTTACCACCAAAAAAACAAATAACCCAATCAATGGGCCAAGGAATTGAACAGATACTTCTCAGAAGGTGATATACAATCAGTCAACAAATACATGAAAAAGTGTTCAACATCTCTAGCAATTAGAGAAATGCAATCAAAACTACTTTAAGATTTTATCTCATTCCAGTCAGAATGGCAGCTATTAAGAACACAAACAACAATAAGTGTTGGTGAGGATGTGGGGGAAAAGGCACACTCACACATTGCTGGTGGGACTGAAAATTGGTGCAGCCAATATGGAAAGCAGTGTGGAGAATCCTTGGAAAACCGGGAATGGAACCATCATGTGACTCAGCTATCCCACTCCTAGGTCTATACCCTAAGGACTTAAAAACAGCATGCTACAAGGACACAGCCACATTCATGTTTATAGCAGCACAATTCACAATAGCTACACTGTGGAACCAACCTAGATGCTCTTTTGAGGTGAATGGATAAAGAAAATGTGGTATATATTCACAATGGAATATTACTCTGCATTAAAAGAGATTAAAATCATGGCATTTTCAAGTAAATGCATGGAGTTGAATATAATGCTACATTAAGTAAGCCAATCCCCCCCAAAAAACAGATGCTGAATGTTTACTCTGATATAAGCAGGCTGATTCATAATGGGGTTGGAATGGGGAGCATGGGTAGATTAGATGAACTCTAGATAGGGCAAAGGGGAGAGAGGGAAAAGAAGGAATTATGGGGGTGGAAAGACAGTGGAATGAGGTGGACATCAATACTCTAAGTACATGCATGAAGACACGAATGGTGTGACTCTACATTGTGTACAACCAGAAATACGAAAAATTGTGTTATATGTGTGTAATATGAATTGTAATGCATCTTGCTATCATATGTAACAAATTAGAATAAAATTTTCAAAAAGGGTTGGGGATGTATCTCCATGGTAAAGCACCCCTGGGTTCAATCCCCAGTACTGTTAAAAAAAAAAGAGAGGCATCTACATGTATATGTGTGTGTAACATGCACGCGCATGCACACACACACACACACACACATATGCATATACTGCATTTGTTGGGAAGCTTTTGGCTACAAGTACAAAAACAACCTACAAATGTGTGATGGACTTCTCAGCAAGAGAGGAGATAATAGATGCCTGGATTGCCTGTCCAGAAGCTGTCTAATAGGAACCTCAATTTTTTTATTTGAACTTTTGCTTTCTGATTCCCCCAAACTGATTTTTTTTTCATTTTCTAAACAACTGGTTGCTTAAGCCAAAAAAAAAGAAAGAAAAAAAAAACCACATTCAAATCACTTTGGATTTCTCTCTTTCGCTCACTTTTCACATCCGATCACTCAGCCGGCCCAGCTTTCCTGCAAATGTGGAAGTAGATCAACCCTAAAGAAACGAAGCTTACAAGCTTACGCCAGGACTTCAACTGGTGAGAGCTGCCAAAGCCCTAGCCAAGTGTCCTCAGGGTCATAGGCTCCCCCAGCCCCCCCGCAGAGGTAAGGTCCTGCAGCTGCAAGCAGACCACTGTCCCCGACTGCCCCGCACTCCCAGGACAGGTGTCAGGTGGCACAGGGGGGCCATGGGCAGTGTCACCTAAGGGGAAGCTGAAGTGGGGAATCCATCTCATTCAGTTCCGTGGGAGGGGATCATGTCGATCACGATCTCTTCGGTATTGTTCATTGTCCTGGTGTAGAGGTGACTTGCAGAACACTCCTGCTGCACATGGTGCTCACTCACCCAGTGTCAGGATTCACAAGTCTCACTGCTACGATGGCCAGAGCAAAGGAAGAACAGAATCTGGTTCTCTGGATTTACATGCCCCTGAGTGCATCCATGGGGACTCCTTGACAGCCCAAGTACTTATGTGGAAATCATGCACATATAGGTCACGTGTAGCTCTGTGCCTGCTGCCCAGAGCATCCCAACAGCACTCACAGACCCCAAAAGTGTTCGGGGATGGAGATGTTACAGCTGGGCGTGCCTCTGAGGAGGGGGACATCAGTCCCCGAGAGGGACCAACTTATTTTTCCTACATATTTTTATTTTCTTTGAATTTTGTTTATCTTGGGCCAGTTTTCACCATTTCAAAACTAGGTAATAAAACTTCAAAAGACAGTGGAACGATTGGGTTTTACATTTCTTTTAAGTGTGTGAAAGAAATCCATTCAATCTGGCAAGACTGGCTCTTGCTGAAATAGCCTCAGAAACCCGGGAAAGTAAGAAGGCAGTGTCCTTGGCAGGTTCACTCACCAAGGGGTGGAGACAATGACGTGGCACTTGCATCTCAGAATCAAGGGACATTCAGAATTTTTTCTGCCTTCTCCTTACCCCCCATCCCATAGACTCTCCCTGCCCAGCCTGACATTTCAAAGGATTTCCAGGATGGGACCTGGCGCCACTGCACCTCCCCAAGGGTCTGAATGCCTACTTTCAATGCGACAGGCGGGACTCCTCTTCAAAGGCTGTAGAGAAAATGTGACCAGCAGCTAAGGGACCTCAAAGACAGTGTTGTCAGTTGTTTTACAAGTCAGGAGGCACAGGTCCTGGGAGGAGGAAGGGCTTTGTCAAGGTCACACAGAGTTCATTGGTGGCAGGATAGGAGTCACCAAGCCTTTTCCTGCTCAAAGGGCCTCCCTGGTCCTCAGAATGGGGGCACTAGGCGATCCCCTAAGAAAAAGGACCTAGACACCCATGGAGTCAGCCCACCCAAGTTCAAGTTCTCAGTCATCCATCTCCTAGTTTGGTGGCTTTGGGCAAATTGCATCATGACAAAAGAAAAACAAGATTCATGTCAGGACTGTTTCCTTGTCAGGAGCCTGTTTCCTTGTCTACAAAATAAAGATCTCGTAGGGCTGGCCTAAGGGTTGTCATGAGGATTGGTATCACAAGTCCATAATCTTTGGGCAGAAGTCATTGTTTCCAAATTTAGACATGTTTAGATTTCAGAGGGGGGGGTGAGGTTTATGAGCCACGTATCCTACCATGTTCCATCACCATTTCTGTGACTCATGATTATTCAAACTAGGGCTCCACGAGAGTCCAAGTAGCCTCAGAGCAGCCCGGGATTTGTCCTAGAATGAGTCGTAGCATCAGACTTGGTGGAAGCTGTTGGTTTTCATAGTCTTTTTTGGGCTTCAGAATTGAGGAATTGTAATAAAAAATGACAGCCGATCTTCACTGTGCGGTTCCCTGGAGCTGGGCACCTCGTGGGTGAACTTGCTGAATCCACAGAACAAACCCACGTAGTGGATCCTAGTGCAGCCCCCTCGAGGCAGGAGAACCCGCGAGCAGGGCCAAGGGATGCACCTGGGCAGCATGGGGTTAAGTGAGATCATGATGTGAACTGCCGGTGACAGCACCCAGCCCATGAGGACAGCGCCACAAACCCTGGCTGTCATTCCCCTCATTCAGCATCCCTTTATGTTAAAAACATTAGAAAAACTAAGGATAACAGGAACTTACCTTGACATTGTAAAAGCTATCTATGCTAAGCCTCAGGCTAGCATTATTCTGAATGGAGAAAAGTTGAAGGCATTCCCTCTAAAATCTGGAACAAGACAGGGATGCCTTCTATCGCCACTTCTATTTAATTTAGTCCTTGAAATATTAGCCAGAGCAATTAGACAGACAAAAGAAATTAAAGGCATAAAAATAGGAAAAGAAGAACTTAAATTATCACTATTTGATTCTATACCTAGAAGACCCAAAAGGGTCTACAAAGAAACTACTAGAACTAATAAATGAATTAAGCAAAGTGGCAGGATATAAAATCAACATGCATAAATCAAAGGCATTTCTGTATATCAGCGACAAAAGTTCTGAAACGGAAATGAGGAAAAACACTCCATTCACAATATCCTCAAAAAAATAAAATACTTGGGAATCAACCTAACAAAAGAGGTGAAAGATTTATACAATGAAAACTACAGAACCCTAAAGAGAGAAGTAGAAGAAGATCTTAGAAGATGGAAAAATATACCCTGTACATGGACAGAACTAACATCATCAAAATGGCGATATTACCAAAAATTCTCTATAGGTTTAATGCAATGCCAATCAAAATCCCAATGGCATTTCTTGTAGAAATAGATAAAGCAATCATGAAATTCATATGGAAAAATAAAAGACCCAGAATAGCAAAAGCAATTCTAAGCAGGAAGTGTGAATCATGCGGTATAGCGATACCAGATTTCAAACTATATTACAGAGCAACAGTGACAAAAACAGCATGGTACTGGTACCAAAACAGGCGGGTGGACCAATGGTATAGAATAGAGGACACAGAGACTAATCCACAAAGTTACAACTATCTTATATTTGATAAAGGGGCTAAAAGCATGCAATGGAGGAAAGATAGCATCTTCAACAAATGGTGTTGGGAAAACTGGAAATCCATATGCAACAAAATGAAACTGAATCCCTTTCTCTTGACATGCACAAAAGTTAACTCAAAATGGATCAAGGAGCTTGATATCAAATCAGAGACTCTGATCTGATAGAAAAAAAAGTTGGCTCCGATCTACATATTGTGGGGTCGGGCTCCAAATTCCTTAATAGGACACCCATAGCACAAGATTTAATAACAAGAATCAACAAATGGGACTTACTTAAACTAAAAAGTTTTTTTCTCAGCAAGAGAAACAATAAGAGAGGTAAATAGGGAGCCTACATCCTGGGAACAAATTTTTACTTCTCACACTTCAGATAGAGCCCTAATATCCAGAGTATACAAAGAACTCAAAAAATTAGACAATAAGATAACAAATAACCCAATCAACAAATGGGCCAAGGACCTGAACAGACACTTCTCAGAGGAGGATCAATCAATCAACAAGTACATGAAAAAATGCTCACCATCTCTAGCAGTCAGAGAAATGCAAATCAAAACCACCCTAAGATACCATCTCACTCCAGTAAGATTGGCAGCCACTATGAAGTCAAACAACAACAAGTGCTGGCGAGGATGTGGAGAAAAGGGTACACTTGTACATTGCTGGTGGGACTGCAAATTGGTGCGGCCAATTTGGAAAGCAGTATGGAGATTCCTGGGAAAGCTGGGAATGGAACCACCGTTTGACCCTACTATTGCCCTTCTTGGACTATTCCCTGCAGACCTTAAAAGAGCATGCTACAGGGATACTGCTACATCGATGTTCATAGCAGCAGCACAATTCACAATAACTAGACTGTGGAACCAACCCAGATGCCCTTCAATAGATGAATGGATAAAAAAAATGTGGCATTTATACACCATGGAATATTACGCAGCACTAAAAAATGACAAAATCATGGAATTTGCAGGGAAATCGATGGCACTAGAACAGATTATGCTTAGTGAAGCTAGCCAATCCCTAAAAAACAAATACCAAATATCTTCTTCGATATAATGAGAGCAACTATGAACAGAGCAGGGAGGAAGAGCAGGAAGAAAAGATTAACATTAAACAGAGACATGAGATGGGAGGGAAAGGGAGAGAAAAGGGAAATTGCATGGAAATGAAAGGATACCCTCATTGCTATACAAAATTACATATAAGAGGTTGTGAGGGGAATGGGAAAATAAACAAGGAGAGAAATGAATTACAGTAGATGGGGTAGAGAGAGAAGATGGGAGGGGAGGGGAGGGGGGATAGTAGGGGATAGGAAAGGTAGCAGAATACAACAATTACTAATATGGCATTATGTAAAATTGTGGATGTGTAAACGACGTGATTCTGCAATCTGCATTTGGGGTAAAATTGGGAGTTCATAACCCACTTCAATCTAATGTATGAAATATGATATGTCAAGAGCTTTGTAATGTTGTGAACAACCAATAAAAAAAAAACAGAAAAAAAACCTCTTCTGTGTTTCACATTCAATTGTTTTATTTCATTCATTGATTCATATAATAAATATCGTTTGAGCAACACCTCATATTTGGACATGACCAGAGAAAGCTGGGCTTTAGAGAGGAGGGCTGCAAGAAAGTCATGAGATCCAGGAAGAGCAGCAGTGAACACTCACATGGTGTGTCTGAGTAGGCTGGGGCGGGGGGAATCTCTTGGCTTAAGTATTAAAACTAACATTAATTGTTTTTCAGATGTGGGAAGGGAAGCCACACCACAGAGGCTTGTGTCATGCAATAGTAAGTAAGTCTTGGGCTCTAAATTCGAAGTACTTTGGCTTTAACAGGCCATGCTAAAACAGGATTCTATAAAACTGCACTTTTCATCCTGATTTTAGCTTGAGAGCCCATGGTCACAGGTCCTCTGCACTTCCACAAGTGACACCCTAACTATTTCACTAAGGTTCAGATCTGTGGGTCCCTGCTGTTACAAGATTTTCCCCTTCAGAATTATAGGGAGGTTCAGAAACTTGGTTCATGCACTGGGACAAAGAAAGTGTCTTGGGCATCTGGGGAAAGTTGCCCTTTGCTGACCTCATGGAAGCATTTTGCATTGTTGCTGAATGTGTGTCCTCCTTCTGGACACCAGGCTGGAGGAGGTAGGGAGGAAAAGGGTATGGGTTCCCTGCCAGTAGCGCTTTGGCTCTTCTGTCTGGGAGAACATTCTCCCTAGACACTAATGCCCAAATCTTACTGGACAGAGTAAGCCAATGACCCTCACTTGTTACAGTGTGGCTGGACTTACCATTCTGCCTCTAATCCAGGGAGGCAAGGAACAGGCAGGAGTAAGTGGCTTTGGAAAGCCCCATCCTTTTTTTGCTGCAGCAGCTTGCCATTAGGGTTTGGGAAGGCACCATATGAGGCCAATCTATCTATTCCAGAGGTGGACAAATTGAGAATGAGGATCTCAGAAAGCAAAAAATTCAACTTAAAATAATGCATTATATTTTGAACACTAAATGCTTGACAGTACATTTCATATCTCATCTTCTGGTACTTGCAAATGCTAGTCAACACTCAGAGGGAAAATTCATGTTTCTCATGTCAAATATCCTTGCAGCTCACATCTCCTCCTGTCGTGAACAGTTAAACTGATCCCTAGGAGGACAGTCTGCTCACACTATAATCTTCTGTGACACTAAACCTTAATCTGTCTTAAAATTTTCTATTGTTTTTCACTAAAATATTCTCCTGCAACTTTTTAAGTGCATATTCATTTCCATGGATGAGGATAAATTGCATGATCAGAAGTCCTCCAGCCAATGCTGACGTGCCTGCCCAGCCCAAGTCCAAGGTAATCACTCAGATTACTTGTTGCCATCTATCTAGCTAATTCAATGTCACTATTCTTCCTCTGGTCTAAGAGAATTTACCCTTTCCTAAAATGAGCTTTATCTCATATTAAGATATGAGGGGGGATAGCCCATATGGGGGAAGTTGGCATCACTGAGGCCCACCCTTCTGCTGCCAGGCTTCCAATAAAGGGGCCATCAAAGCCTTGCATTAGAAGAGAAAGCCCACTTTTAAAAAGTGGCTGCAACCTGCTACTTAATAAATGAAAATCATGATGATTTGACTTTGCAAATGGTGGCCTTCTCTAAATACCCTGTTCTGCCTTCAAGTCTATCCTCCAACCCCACCACTGACCTATTCTTGGCCTAAATCTTACTTGCCATCCAGATGACAGTTTTGTTGTCACATCCTTCTGCAGGCCTTCTCTGTCCCTGTGGCTGGAACCCTCACTCATCCGGAGCATCCTGTAGAGTAGATACAGCTGTACCTCTTTCAAGTACAAATGGAATGTAAGCAGCCTGTGACCAGAGGTCTCTGTAGCCAAGTGCAGAAAAGCAGAAGGGAGAAGGGAAAATCAGTTTTAACAATACATCTTGTCTGACCAAACAGCGTTGGCCCTCCATACTTGTGGTTTCTGCAACTAAGTTAGGATTAAAAAATATTCAGGGAAAAAATGGCATATTTATTGAACATGTGCAGATTTTTTTCTTATTATTATTCCCTAATCAATGCAATATAATATGTAAATATATAATAACATAATATTAATTTATAATGGGTATTATAAATCTAAAGGAAATTTAAAACATACAGGAGGATATGCATAGTTTATGTCCAAATACTTTTATATAAAAGATAGAAGCATTCCCAGATTTTTAGCTTGGAATGAGTCCTGGAGCCAATCCCCTTCAGATACAGAGGGATGACTATATTCAAAGTAATGTGATTGGATACAATCAGCATGAAAAAATAGCACTGGGAATTTTACATCCTTTGTGTAATTCCAGTGAGTGTTTTATACTCATAGCATATCTCAGTTAACACTGTTTAACACTACTCAGTTAACACTACTTCAGGTGCTCGGCAGCTACATATGGTCCATGGCACCTGTACCACATGGCCTACTTGGAGTACATTTGTGCTTCTAACCCACTACCTCAAGAGTGGGGTTAGATTATCCTTCACTACTGTACCTCTAACAGCTTCCTAAAGCCGCTGCGCGGCCGCGGGGGCGACTGGGGTCGGGTGGCGAGCGAGAGCGTGGGTCTTTTGCGACGGTGCCGGGCGGCGCTGGCCCCGCCCCTCCGCCCCTGTGCGACCGCCCGCCCCGCCCCCGTCGCTGCGCTGGCTCCAGGCCGCGCGGCCCCGCCCGCTTCATGTGGCCCGGCCCGCAGCTGGGATTGGCAAGACGGCGGTGGCGGCCCGCGAGACTCGGGAGGCGGCGGCCGAGGCCCAGGCGGCGGCGCCGCACGGGAGCGGCAGGAGCAGGCCTGGCCCTCGAGCGGCCGCCCGGCTGCAGCATGTGCGCCCGCCGGGGGCTGCTGTGGCTGCCGCGCCGCTCGCTGTTCACCGCACTCTTCTTCTTCTCGCTCTCGTCCTCGCTGCTCTACTCCGTCTACGTGGCGCCCGGCAAAGGTAGGAGGGGGCCTCCCGGGACCCGACCCCGACCCGGGCCGGCGCGCCTGTGGCCGCCGCACCTTCCCGCCCGTTGCGCCCGGCCCCGGGGCCCCGCCCGCCGCCCCGCCGACCCCTTCCCCCACCCCCACCCCTTCCCCCCCCCCCCCCGCGCCGCGGACCCCTCCCCCCCTCCCCCCCGCGCCGCGGACCCCTCCCCCCCTCCCCCCCGCGCCGCGGACCCCTTCCCCCCGCCCCGGCGCGGCTCCCGGCATTCCGCGCACCGACCTGGCGCCGGCGGCAGCGCCCCGCCGCCCGCGCATCCTCCCCCGGCGCCGGAGCCCCCTGCCCGCCCGAGCCGCGCTCCCGCGCCGGGTCTCCGGTTCCCCGGTCCCCGGGTCCCGCCGACCCCTGGCCCGCCGGCGCTGCCCACTCCCCCGCAGCGTCGTGCCGCCTCTGGCCCCCGAGTCCGAGCCCGGGGAAGCGGGGTATCCGCGCCCTCCTTTCTTCCACTCGCCGGCTCCCAGCCTTGCGGGCGGGGAGGAGGCGGCTCCTCGTGTCAGCCAGCCGGTGCCTGCTTTGGGGACCGAGGGGAAGTTTGAATTGGCCCCAGAGGAGGGACTGTGAGTAGGGTCTCCGGGAACCGCTGCCAGGTGGAAGTGGTGGGAGCGTGGTGAAGACAGGGAAGGGGACTGGTTCTTCTCAGAGGCTCGTCCTCCAAGGAAGACAGCCCCGAGGAGCGCACCCCGCCCGCACGCACTGTGAGAACCCAGCAAGCGGAGGACAGAGGATATCCAGGTCAAACCTGGATCCCAGCCCCTGCCCGGGATGACCTTGGGCAGGGGACCGAGCCTCAGCTTTTCTTTTCTGTAAAATGGGGGTACAAACCCCAACCCATAAAGATTTAAGGGTGGAAGTAGGTAAATGCTTTTTAAAGCTATTATCACTATACCTGGTGCATGAGAGTTTTCAAAATAAGTAAAAACATTGATTATGTGTAAGTTTCAGAAAAGAAGGGAGTAGGTGGAAGATTTAAAGAATATCTTTACCTGTCTTGGCATCACCATGGAACTCAGATAAAACCTCAGTATTGGGCGAAAAATGAGCAGAAGATGCTGTTGGGGGGTGAGGCAAGGACACTAAATTCTGCTAAAAAATTCTGATTATTTGGGTGTCAGAGATGATGGTTTAGCTATAGGGACAATGCCTTTTAGTATTGTAGTAGTAATAATGAGTGCCATTGTCTGTTGACTGCCAATACTGAACTAGCAGAACAGAGAAATTTCCAGATAGAGTAGGAGATTCTCTCCTGATTATTTAAAGAAGCATATTTTCCCTTGATGGTTAATATTGATGTTTGGTACTGTGAACTGGATCTGGGAAGCTGGAACAGGCAGCATGAGATTACCCTAACCATTTATTTACCCAGTGTAAATGCATCCCTCTAGGGAGGTAGAATATGTGGCTTGTTGGCAATGAATGATTAGATGGTAAAAAGATAGGGATTCTGGCAGAGCAAGAATGGATGACTAATTAGTGGAATTAATTGAGAAAATAATTCATTAGCATACTGGATATTAGATTTCTTAAAAGTGGATCCAAAGTGATGGGTTTGGACCCAGAGGCAGTGGTAGAGCCATTCTCCCCCTCCATTTGTGAAAGTGACAGGTATTTCTGGTCTGGTTCCATAAGTCAGCTGTATCTAAAGGGGAGACTGTGTCCCATGGAGGAGATAATCACCCTTTTGATTGGAAAGGTTTGGAGCCAAATTCTTCTACAGAGTTGAAAATTAGGATTAAAAATCCAAGGTCAAATATTTTTTCTGATCTGTAGAAGCTAAGCCACAATGGGAGAGGGGGGTGAGGGGGAAACTAGAAGTTCTGTAGATCAGACAGAGCCCACGGATGAGCTGCCAATTAGCAGTGCATCCAGTCCCTGCAGGATAGCAAGTCCTGTCAAGGAAACTGGACATGGTAGGCCTGTCCCTTCCTATCCTGTAGGCCCAGGGCTCCCCTCTCCCACCCAGGTTCTGGAGGGGCCCAAGGGACAGAATCTTTATGTCCAGGTGGAGGACCCCGTGGCTGTGCAGATAGTGCAGTCCCTCCACCAGCTGCTGGAGGTAGACCTTGACCTGTGGCAAATGCTGTGCTCAGGGAGGGGCCGCGGCCCTCCACCTTGACTCATCCTGCTTGAGTGCCCCAGTCTAGCACCTGGGACAAGCCCAAAGGGGTTGAGGAGAGGTAGCACCCTGAGCCCTAAGTGCCAAAGGGTAGGTGGCACCCTGAGCCCTAAGTGCCAAAGCCAGAGAAATCCCCAGGAACAAGCAAGGTGTGCAGGAAGCCAGGCAGTGCAGCTGGGCACAGAGCCTGGGTAGCCACGGGGCCTGGGATCCAGAGAGGCGGGGCCTGGGCCACATTTGGGGCAGCTGTGTCTGGGTGGGGCTGGGACCCGCATGCAGCTCAGGCCAGTGGCAGGCAGGTGCAGGGTCACCTCGGCTTCTGTCACCACTCTCTTCTTGAAGAGGCGATCCAGCAGCTCCTCTGATGAGCACCTGGGGCCTGGTCAAGGAAAGCAGCTGAGGCTGGAACCCACCAGGAGGTGGCCAGGACAGGGTTTCTGTGGTCTCAAGGGTGGGGTACTGGTGCTCAGGTTGAGGGGAGGTTCCATGGGCCCCTGGAACCCCAGACAGCATCCAGCCCAGATGATGGGGGCTGCCTAGGGACTGAGGCCACAGGGCAGTGGTAGGGTGGGGGCACCTGGCCTGTCTGCACAAATCCCTCCTCAGGGGAGAGACAAGAACACAGGAGCAGATCCAGCCACAAGGCCACACTGAGACCCCAGTCAGGGACCTATGGGCAGTGGGCAAAAACCTGGAGTAACCTGTGTAGGATACACCTCGCCTGACATCTGAGAGGTCACCCATGGGAGGAGACCCCTGGCCATCTCCACCGAGGACATCTGGACGCTCAGGAGCAGCTCAACCACTGACCCTGCCTGGTGACCCCCATGGACAACCCTCAGAGAGAAAGAACCCCCTGCCCAATACCATCAGGAGTGTCAGGAACAGGGCTGCTTGTCACACAGCATTGGCCACAGGAAGGTGGGCTGAGGCCGTCACAACCTGCCAGGCCCAGGGAGCATATGCTCCTCCAATCCCCAGCCTGGTGGCCACTGTACCCCTCCTCAAACCCCAAGGGGCCAGGAGAAGAAAGGATACAGTTCCAAAATGAGGATGAGGGTCTTCCGGGTCTCAAACTGGTCCAGCAGCCCAGTGACCAGCGGGTGGCTGACCGTGGCCAGGATATCTCGCTCCTGGTACACCTGGGCCCGAGTTCTGCTCCGCAGGGGGATGAACTTGGCAGCACAGAATACCTTATTTCCTTTGTGCTGTACCCTTTTTACAAAGCCAAACACGCCTCTGGGGAGGAGGGAGGGGGATCAGGATGGTGACGCTGTGCCACAGGTCCTGGGCATCCCCGGGGCCAGAAGGGCTGGAGTGTACCTGCCAATCTCCTCCTTTACCTCGTAGAAGGAGTGCAGCTTCCTTCAATGGCTCTGCTCTTCTGAATCTGGCTCACTGTCTCCTGTGGTCAGCACAGAAGGTAGTTAGGACGGCAAAGGCACTGCCCTGGCCCTCGTCCCCAGTACTGTGGAGCTGGCAAGCTGTTCCCTGGGCCTGGGTCTGTGGCCCATGGGAACGTTGAGCTGGGGTCCCTGTGGGGACTGGGGATGCCATGTGGAGACCGAGCGGCCCTGGGCCTGGGAGGCTCTGCGGCTTACCCCCATGGACCAGCAGTTCCGCCTTGCAGAGCACCTGGCCAGCAGCATTGTGTGCGAGACAGGTGTAGACGCCTGCATCTTGCTGGGCCACATCCTTCAGTATCAGGCAGTGAGTGGTGCCATCCTTCTGCTGGCTCAGCCGGGCACTGTCCTCCATTTGGACACCGTCCTGAAACACCAGCAGGCCAGGACGCCATCAGCCCATCCCAGCATCAGGCCCACCTGCCCTTCCCTGGCACCTGCTGTGTGTCGGCCCCAGGTCCAGCCCCATGCCCAGCCATGATGGGCTTGGGATTGCAGGAGGGGCCACACAGCTAGGATTGTGTGGTGCGGTTTTCGTACACACATGCACACACAGGTGCCTCCGGCCTCTGAGGGTCCCACCCTGCCTCCTTGGGCCAGCTCTTACCTTGTACCATGTCACAGTGGGCTGTGGGTGCCCCTCAATGACAGCCTCAAACTGTGCCGTACCACTCGCCTGGACCTGCACATCCTCAATGGTCACCTGCATGGTTGGGGGCCCTGGGAAGAGGTGGAAAGGGGGACATGAGGAGGGATTCCCAGGCTGCACAGCCCATACATGTGGTCAGTGAGGCTCTGAGTACACTCCAGGGCAACAGGCAACAGGGCCCCCTGGTAACTGGGAAATTCTTCCTTCCATCCAACCACTGTCTCCCTGCTTTGCCCTCAGCTGGCCCAGCAGTCACGAGAACAGTTAAGCCAAGGCAGGCAAAACATGCTAGGGGGTGATGGCTCTCTCCAGGACTGGGTCCAGCAGACACCGGATCTGTAGTGCCTGCCTCTCCTGGAGGAGAGCTCCAGCCCCCACCCCATTGTGGCACAAGAGAAGGGGTGGGGAACCTGGGCTGAAGCAGGCAGGGATCTAGCGGGCCCCCTCTACCCTCCAAGCAACTGCCCCCAGCCCAGGCACTGCAGAGCCACCCTCACAGCACGCCCTGACCCCTGACCCCCATACTTGAACTTGTAGCACTGGTGTCTAATTAGCAAATAGACACCAATTAATTACAGGGTCCCTGTAGCCTTGGTGGGCAGGCTGGCCAGGAAGACCAAGCTTTGACAGGAAGCCTGGAAAGGGCCCCACCCCATCCACTGGGGATGGCGTGTGACACAGCTGGAGTAGGGTGCCCAGGCTGTGGGCCTCAGGGAACTTCGGCCTGATGGAAACAGAGGTGCTGGCAGGGGCTGTGCCCACCAAAGCTTGCCCGACATGATCTCACATCTGGCTGCTCCTGAGGTGTCCTTAAAACACCTTCAGCCTAGGCAACAGGACCCTTGGTTGGCTTCTGTGAGCTGCCCTGGCAGGTTAATCCTGCCCCAGGGAGACCATGGGTCCTGATTTATATCCCCTGGGTTCACCCCAGCGAGGAGCCTGGGCTTCTGACTAGCCTCTGAAGCAGGTTGTCTTGCCTGTCCCCAGGCAAACAGGGTCAGAGCTGAGCTGGGCTAGAGGACATGCAGCTGGCAGGTGCCCTGGCCACAGAACTGCTGCTGGTGTGTGTGGGGTCGTGGTGGAGGCTCCCCTGCATACAGGCATGCTTGGAGCTGTGGCATGGTGGGCACTGATGGCTGGTCTCCTTCCAGAGCTGAAAGAGCTCTTCACGTGTTTCTGATTCCGGGCTGCATCAGAGGCATGACCTCGGTCTTTCCCTTTCTTGGCCATGTTTTGGGGGCACTGTGTCTGGCCTGATGAAGGCTAGGGTCTCTGCTCTTTCTTGCCTGCTTGGGCTTTGCCACACGTATGCAAGTGCTGCCTGATGTGAGTCATAAAGACCCACATGTGTGCTTTCTTCTGGAAACTTGGTGGTAGCTCTGAAGTTGAGGTCTTTGGTTCCCTTGGAGGGAATTTGTGAGTTTGAGGTAAGGCTCCAAGTTCACTCTTTCTTAACACCATTTGTAAAAGACTATTTTCTTCCATTTTATTGTCTAAGAAATCTTGTAAAGTCCCCCAATTTTACCTGAATGTCACTGAGAACGTGGCAAGAAGGGCCAGGGGTCTCGGGTCCTTGGCTAAGGTGCAGCTGCCATTCAGCTCCCACTGGCCCCAGGCCCAGAGCCCCACCTCCCAACCATCCTGCTGGGGTAGCGTCTCAGCATGGGCACTCTGGGGACTCTCGCTTGGCCCACAGTGGTGGAAGTCCAGCTTGTTGCCCCTTCTTGGCCAGAAATTCAAGTCTCTTTCTCTTGGTTTTGAGGCTTGTGTCTCCAACCTCTCATGCCCTGGTGGGATGGAACCAGAAGGTTCTGCCACTGTCCCTGTCTGCTGTTTCTGGAGACTCAGGTCATATGACATTTTGTGCTGGGCCTAAGAGGCTTGCAGTTAGTTATTGGTGTGGAAGAACGAGGCTGGGAACAGCAGGGGTGGGCAGGCCCAGGACGGCGTGTCCCCCTGAAATCCCAAAGTCCTGAGCCTCCTCCACTCACTTTTCCTCCCCAGTGACCAGCACAGACTACGACACTGCCGCAGACGCCACGGAGACCTCATCCTACTTCAGTGCCCAGGGATACCTGTCTAGGTGGGGCCACACAGACAGCGGCCCAGGGCCTCCCGGGAAGTGGTGATCTGGACTGGGTGGCTTAGATTGACTTTCCCAAGCCTGCAGCTTTCAGTCAGACCCTGGCCGTTTCTGTCCCTCTGCTCCTCCACTCAGCATACAGGGAACCTCAAACCTATCCGCCTCTGACCTTCACCCCGTGGGCCCTCCTGCCTGGACCCTCAGCCTGCTCCACTTTATGGCTACCCCCTTATTTGTCTTTTTTGCCAGCTGGGAGCAAGAGGGAACCGAATCAGATGAGGGGCAGCTGCCCCAGGTGGTGGAGGAGCTGAGGGACCTCCAGGTGGCCCCTGGTACACGCCTGGCCAAATTTCAGATCAAAGTGAAAGGTGAGGTGCTGGGGAGTGGGCACCGTAGCTGGAGGGAGGCCAGGAGCTGTCTCCCATTGGTCACATGTGGGAAGGGCCTGACCAGTGGAGGTCAGGAGGTCATGTGTGCCTGCTGCTGGGCAACAAGAGGCTGCCACCCCACCCCCACACCAGAGGCTCGCTGGCCTCTGAGCAACCTCTTTTCTGGGCCTTTGTCTGTCTCCCATCGAAAGAGTATAGTGCCCATTGAGAATGGTCGTGTGCTGACCACTCTCCTCCATGGGGTAGGCTACCCAGTCCCCAGATTGTACTGGTTCAAAGATGGCCAGCCCCTGTCTACATCTGCCCACATTCGCATGGCTGACAAGAAGACACTGCACACCCTGGAGATCGTCTCTGTCACCCGGGAGGACGTGGGCCAGTATGCAGCCTATATCAGCAATGCTATTGGTGCTGCCTACTCATCTGCCCATCTGCTGGTCCGAGGTGTGTGCCCTGAAGGAGTGAGCAGTGCCACATGTACTGCATGCCAGGCCCCATCAGGCCGGGGCCCAGCCCATTGCCCTATGCACAGTGGCACAGATGGCAGAATTGCCCCACAGGAGCGGGTGCCCAGTGGGGCTTGGACGCCCTGAGTGATGAGCAGGCTCTTGGGGGAAGCGGACGAACACTGGGCCCAGCAGACCTGCACAAAGCCCCAGTGGCAGCTCTGACAAGAAAACTCCTGTGTCTTTATTTTCCCAAACGTTCTGAGCACTGAGAGCTGACTCCTAGTTTGACCCATACTGGTCCTGTGGAGAGACTGTTGCTGGGTCCTCCTCCTGCCTCTCAGGGTGCAGCCCCAGCTGCCATCTCCCAGTGCCCATGTGGTTCTAGGCGGGGCCCCAGATTCCCAGTGGGCACAGGGAGGGTGGGGATGTCACACGGATGTACACTGGAGTGTGAGTTCTTTGGCCTCCCGGCCAAAGTTTCAGGCAGGGTAATGGACCTTTGACCATGGGTGGGGCCATGCCCAGGTCCCCCCACTGGGCAGTAGGACCAGGACCTTCCCACATGTAGGGAAGCAAGGGAATCTGTGCATGCTGCACATCTGACTCCCTCTGCACTTTTCAGGTCCTGATGAACCAGAAGAGAAGTCAGCATCAGGTGAGATGGCCCTATGGGCAGACAGAGGCTGGGTGGATTGTGGGCGTGAGGCCAGAGTGGACCAGCCCTGGGCCTGGTAGCGGTGGAGGTGCAGGAAGAGGGCTCTCTGGGGCCACAGGCACAGGTCGCAGAGAACTACCTGGGGTTCCCAGAACAAGGACATCAGGACGTGGGAGCTGAAGGAGGGGTGCCGGGTGTCTCCATGGCTGTCCTTGCTCTCCCAGATGTGTGTGAGCAATTGGTGCCACCCCGCATCCTGGAGAGGTTCACCCCCAAGAAAGTGAAGAGGGGCTCCAGCATCACATTCTCGGTGAAGGTGGAAGGTGGGCATCCTCACTCCCCGGAGAAAGATCACCCCCCCCAGAGTCCCCATGCCACCCTCCCACAGTCCACCCATGCCACCCTGCGTGGCCTCCTGCTCCACCCCTCATATCACTCTTGCCAAGCACCCTCTTCTGGAGGCCCATAGCCAGTGGGGCTGTGTACCCACTGAGCCCTCTCCTGCCCACAGGATGCCAGGCCCCCACCATACACTGGCTCAAGGAGGAGGCCGAGAGAGGTGTGCTGTGGATTGGCCCAAACACCCCAGGCTACACTATGGCCAGCTCTGCTCAGCAGCACAGCCTGGTCCTGCTAGATGTGGGCCGGCAACACCAGGGCACCTACACGTGCATTGCCACCAAGGCCGCTGGCCAGGCCCTCTGCTCTGCCAGCCTGCATGTCTCAGGCAGTGAGTAGGGAGCCTGGGTGTGGTGAGGGACCAGCTTGGGATGTATGGCCTTCACCCACCTGTGATCCTTCTCCTGCAGAGCCCAAGAGCAGTCTGGGCCCAGTGGTGCAGGCCAGTTTGGCCTGGAACCTCAGCCCTGCCTGCATGGTGCACAGATGGCCTGCAGGCCCTGCCCAGAGCCCTCTGTTCAGCCCCTCTGAGCGATGGTGCTTGGAGGGCAGGCCTGTCCCCCAACCCCATGGGTGACCAACTGCTGAGAGTGGACAGGGAGGTGGGCGCTTAGGCACAGACCCTTGCCAGGGGCTTCTTAGGGACAGTGCAGGCAGGGCCCCCAGGGTGGTCTAGATGTCCTGGGTAGGGGTCCCAGCCCAGGACTCAAGGTATCGGAGTACAGGACTGGTCCTGACAGCTCCCCTGGATCTCTGGACAGTGCCCAAGGAGGAGGAGCAGGAGAAGATGAAGGAGGCTCTCATTTCTACCTTCCTACAGGGGTGAGTGGGTGCCCTGACTGACTTACCCAGTGGGCTAGGGTGGTGTAGCCCTGTGGGTGGCCACCCCCTTCCCTGTGCAGCTTCTCCACACTATCAAATGAAGTTTTTATGGGCCCCTTCTGGTGTGGAGCCACTGATTGTGGTGTCCTGGCCCCTAGGCCCCCCTCTATGGGGAGCAGAGTGGTGGGGTCCAAGCTGGGCTTGCAGGACACCCCTCCTCCCCTCAGGACCACCCAAGCCATCTCAGCACAGATGTCAGAGTCTGCTGGTCTCACCGGCCTTGCTGGGCAGAGGAAAGGTATGCCCGGGTTGGGTGCAGGGGAGGCCGCCCTTTGGACCTGAGCAGCCTGGGCTCTAGGTTCCTGCCCTCTCATGGCCAGCTCCCAGCTCTGGTTGGAGTCAGAGCTATTTCTGACCTCTGTGGTCAGGGGGCCCATGCCCAGTGGGCTATGTTAAGAAGAGCCACAAAGTCACCTCGGCCCCCACAGCCCCAACCCTGCCTCAAGCCTGATGCCAGGCTGGACCCTGCGCAGCCCTGTCCTCAGCTCCCTCACCATCTGCCTGCAGCCCTGCCTGCCACCTGCTGCCCCTTAGCTGTGCTTGCCATTCTCTGGCCACTTGCTGCCTCTTCTGTCCAGACCCGCTCCCTTCATTCTCATCCCTGGTCACAGGCTCTGCATCCTGCTGACCTCACTGGTCTCTTCCTGCTGGCACCACCTCATGGTCTCCCTGCCAGGGCCTGGTCTCCTGCTCACCATCAGCCCCTAGGAGAATTGCAGTGAACTTTTGGGGGAAGCATGACCCCACAGTGTTGTGTTTGTCCCCCCAGGGGAGGCCCTGGTGGCTGAGGAGGCCCATAGCCACCTGTCCCTCACTGAGGTGGGTACAGAGGAATTCCTACAGAAACTCACCTCCCAGATCACTGAGATGGTGTCGGCCAAGATCACACAGGGTGAGGGGGCCAGGATGGGACCTCCCCAACCACAGGGGAGGCTGGGACCCTGTGTCCTCGCATGGGGCCTAGCTAGGACTCTGTGCCTGGGAGCCCTGGAGACTGGCTGGGTGGTAGGCAGTAGGGGGACAGCCTTCCAGGGACATCACAACTCTTGTGTTCGCCCAGCCAAGCTGCAGGTGCCTGGAGGTGACAGTGATGAGGAGTCCAAGACTCTGTCCACCTCCCCCCGGCATGGCCGGTCGTGGCCCTCCTCCAGCGTCCAGGAGTCATCCTCAGAGTCAGAGGATGGGGACTCCCAAGGAGAGGTGGGTGGGCTGGGACCCTTAGGAACAGGGCTTGGGGCATGACTTGCTGAAGAGACAATGGGGGGCTGCAAGGGCCTGGTGCTACCAAGGGAGGGGCATCACCCCCAGAGACACCAAGGGACACCAGAGGTTAGAGCAGAGGGCAGGGTCTCTGCACGTGGGTTCCTGCAGAGCACTACCTCTGATGTCACTCTCACTGCCATCTGTGGAGAGTGCACCTTTGCCTCCAGAGCCCACCACCTCTTGGGTTGCAGGGGGCAGTGGGCAGCAAGGCGCTGTGAGCAACCACAGTGTAGGCGCCCATCCACGTTGGCAGGAGCCAGCCCTCTCACTGCCATCTGTGCAGAGTGACCCTGGGGGCTCCTGCCCTGTGGCCCTGGACTGGGTACCTCTTCAACCCCTGGACTCAGCACCCTCCCCTCTGTGCTCTTGGGGGTTTTAGGGGGTTGGGAGAACCTATCCCTCCTCAGAGGTGGGGGGCAATGGGGGGCCTTGGCAGGCCTCACCCCTCTGGCCCCAAGACTTAGGCCCATTTCTCTTTATCAGATCTTTGATATCTATGTGGCCACGGCCAACTACCTACCCCTGGGGGCCGAGCAGGATGCCATCACACTGCGGGAAGGCCAGTATGTGGAGGTCTTGGACTCAGCCCACCCACTGCACTGGCTTGTGCGCACCAAGCCCACCAAGTCCAGCCCCTCCAGGCAAGGCTGTGTGTCACCAGCCTACCTGGACAAGAGGCTCAAGGTATGGTAGTCCGGAGCTGGGGGAGGGTGCCAAGGCCCTGGGATCCTGGCCCTTCGCCAGAGAACCCTGGAAGTAAGGGACAGGAGCCCGGTGGCCACAGAGGAGGTGGAACAAACTGGTGCCCTGGAACAAACTCCTGTTTCTCAATAGCTGTCTCCTGAGTGGGGGCCCAGTGAGGCCCCTGAATTCCCCGAGGCCGTGTCCGAGGATGAGTACAAGACCAGGCTGAGGTATGTGTTGGGGAGGGTTGAGAGTGGAGCCACAGCTGGCTGCTGGGCCTCAAGGGCCAGCTGGCGTTCTGCCGTGCTTCTTCATGGGGGACCTGTGCTTGCTGAAGCTGTGTGAGCCTCCTTAGGTCACGGTCCTGCCCCTGGTTTCTGCAGCTGTGCCCTCCCAGAGCCTCATTTGGGAGGGCTTCCTGGGGAAGAGGTGGTGCCCTTGCTCCACCACCTACCCACTTTCTGAAACTGGGTGACAGGCTCCTGATCACAGGAACCCCATTTAACTGCAGTGCAATGGAGCAAGCTCTCCATGTGTCCCTAGTCCCCATGTGGAGACTAGGGACAGTGGGAGCAGGGCAGCTGCTGGGCACTCCCTGATGCCACTCTTCCACCAGCTCTGTCATCCAGGAACTGCTGAGCTCAGAGCAGACCTTCGTGGGTGAGCTTCAGTTCCTCCAAAGCCACTACATACAGCACCAGCAGCCGTGGCCAGCCAGAAGGCAGTCATTTTTCGCAATGTACAGGACATCATTCGCTTCCACAGCAGGTAGGCAAGGCCACACACATACATGTGAGGTGCACGCACAGCTGTGGGTCAGGCCTCGTGGAGGGTGACACTCAGCAGCTGGGGTAGGAACTCGATTTACCCATGGGCACATCCCACTTGTGTGATGCCCCAGTGACAGACACTCGCCATATGGGTTGAAGGCTGAAGAATACCTGCCACCCATGAGCACTCACACAGGCCCATGTGCATGCACATGAATGTACACCGGCACACGGGAAGTCCCATGTGCACACCACATATGCTCACGCACCCAGCCTCAAATGTGCATGGACATGTGCTTGATATGTGTGTGCACATAGTGTACATGTGTGCACACATACATATGTGAATCCTGTACAAAAATGTACATACATGCTGGATACACATAGATATGTGCACTCACATGCATGCTAATCTACATGCACATGTACTCTTGCACACTCACACAAGCATTTGAGTGCATGTGTGTGCCATGCGCACATCCACAGACACATTCAGGCAAACACATGCACACATATTATACACACATGCCACACATGCATGGTCATATCTGCACACTTGTGTATACATGCACAGCCACATGCATACACACATGCACCCACACACGTGCACATGTAAATGCATGTACCCACATATACATGCTCACATACTACACATCTGCACACTCGTGGGCAAGTGTACATACCCATGCACTTCTGTACGTGCCCACATGTCTGCACACCCAGCTTAGTATACTCAGTCTCACAGACCCAGAACCCACTCCTGGGCAAGAACCATAGCCTCTCAAGGACAGGGCCCAGGACTGGGCTGTGAGCTGTGCCTGACCCTGTCCCTGACCCTGTCCCTCTCTGTGGCAGCTTCTTGCAGGACCTGCATCGCTGTGACACAGATGATGATGTGGCCATGTGCTTCATCAAGAACCAGGAAGCCTTTGAGAAGTACCTGGAGTTCCTGGTGGGCCGTGTGCAGGCAGAGTCCGTGGTTGTCAGCACGTCCGTCCAGGAGTTCTACAAGGTGCCCATGCCTGGCTCCATGGCGTTGGCCACGGCACCCCTCCCTGGCTACTCCCAGGCCTATTGCTGGCCTTGACTCCCACCAGAAAACTCACTGACCTGAAAGTCCCCTGAGGCTTAGCCCTTGTCCTGTGCTCATGGCCTTAGTTCATATTCCCTGATCTCTTTCCCCACAGTCCCCAGGGACCCTTGAGCCCTGTAGCTCTGTGCTCCTGGGCTGGCCACTTCACTGCCCAAGTTCTGTGCATGCGTCCAGCTAGATGGTAACACAGCCATTGTCCAGGTTCAGGGCCAGGTGTGAGAGTGCCCCTGGGATGTCCTCTACTGTCAGGATGCCCTAACTGGAGCTGTGCTTTCTTGCCTGAAACCCACCCTGTGGTGCCTACAGAAATGCACTGAGGAGATGCTGTCTGCTGGGGACCCCTCGCAGCTACTGCCAACCCCACTGCAGCACTACCTGGAGCAGCCGGTGGAGCGGGTGCAGAAGTACCAGGCTCTGCTCAAGGTGGGAAGCCCTGTCCTGCCCCAGCCCTGAATGTCCAGGCCAGGCCTTGGGGCTGAAGCGGTCTGGGTCCTGACCCTTGGTCCACCTCAGGAGCTGATCCACAACAAGGCGCGGAACCAGCAGAACTGCGCCCTTCTGGAGCAGGCCTACGCAGTCGTGTCAGTGCTGCCCCAGCGTGCTGAGAACAAGCTGCACGTGTCCCTCATGGAGAACTACCCCGGCACCCTGGAGGCCCTGGGGGAGCCCATCCGCCAGGTGGGGAGACTTGTGTCTGCTGCCATGTGGTGGGGTGTGGCTTTTGTGGGTGCTGGGCTCATAGATGACCCTGGGGTCTGCGCCCAGGGATGGGGCCAGGCAACCACAGTCCAACCACATCTACTCACACCCCAGGGCCACTTCATTGTGTGGGAGGGCGCACCAGGAGCCCGAATGCCTTGGAAGGGCCACAATCGTCATGTCTTCCTGTTTCGGAACCACCTGATGATCTGCAAGCCCCGACGAAACTCGCGCACCGACACCTTCAGCTATGTGTTCTGGAATATGATGAAGGTCTGTGGCTCCAGGGGCTGGGGGTGTCATGCAGGCCAGTGGAGGTTTCCCTGTTCCTGGGCTCCAGGGTGGCCACTGGAGCAGAACTTGCCATTGTTCTGGGATGACCTGGGCATAGCCCTACTGGACCCTGTCTGTCTAGGGATGCTTAGCTCTGTCCTCCCACTAATGTTGCACCCCTCAACAGCTAAGTAGCATCGACCTGAACGACCAGGTGGAAAGGGACGACCTTGCCTTCGAGGTGTGGCATGAGCAGGAGGACTCTGTGCGCAAGTACCTGCTGCAGGCGTGCACAGTCATCATCAAGCACTCCTGGGTGAAGGAGATCAGCAGCATCCAGCAGCGCCTGGCCCTGCCTGTGTGGCGTGAGTGTCCCTGGTGCTGTGCTGGTGTGGGGACCTGAACATCACTTAGATGCCCAGCGGGCTGCACCCAGGCCGGGCACGTGGGCATGGGTTGCTTTCTGCACTGGTGGCTTGGTTCTCCCCTTGGTCAGATCTAGCTGAGGGACCAATGGCTTTGGCCTCCCAGGGAGCCCCATAGCAGGTGTTGAGCTGACCCTGGGACACAAGGGATGTAGTGGGGACATGGCATAGCTCCAGACTTGGAGTATCTGACCAGGTCATGTTTGGGTGTGATGGTCTTGTACCCTGGTCTGTCCCTGCCTCGTGCAGCCACACCCAGCTTAGTCAGTAACCAGGCCCTTGGATGTGAGGCCACTGCTGTTGTTGGGGGCAATTTGCCAGGGTGCACCCAGGGGACATAGGCCTGACATCCCACCCTCAAAGTCCTCAGACCCCCACATGTGTCCTCAGGTCCTCTGGAATTTGAAGAGGAACTGGCTGACTGCACGGCTGAGCTGGGGGAAACTGTAAAGCTGGCTTGCCGCGTGACTGGCACACCCAAGCCTACTGTCAGCTGGTACAAGGGTACCTGCTAGGGCCTACAGACTGACCCTTCACAGGAACCCCTACCAGGGGTGGGCTGCACGGGGGCTGAGGACAGCATGGGGTCTGGTCAGTGGGCTGGGCATGGGGAACAAGAGACAGTCCAGGCCTGTTCAAGGGCAAACATCCTGGGGATGGACAGTGAACAGGTAAGTCAGGTGGTGCCATGGCCACCCTAGGGAATGAGCAGGGTGAGGAGTCAGCACAGGGCCGAGACAGACATGCCTGAGGGCAGCCGAGAGAGCACCAGGACCACAGAGGGGGCCACAGGCAGGCACCTGGGTGCAGGAGAGGCCTGTAAACTTAATGGGCCAGGAAGGGTGCTGATCACACTGCGCCTTCAGGGTCACAGAGCACAGGCCTTACGTGGCTCACGGATGGGAGCTGCCAAGGTCAAGGGAGGTAAGGTGTCTCCCAGGCCCGTCTCACTTGACACTGCCACAGGCTTGGGGTCCCAAGACCATCCTCACTTCCTGCACCTCCATAGGCTTGGGGTCCCGAGACCACTCTTACTTCTGACGTCCAGTTCACTGGTCCCCAAGGTTGCCTTCAGGTTCAGTGATTCACCAGAAGGTCGTGGAGTTCAGAGCTATTATGCTCAGGGTTAGGGTTTACTTCAGCATAAAGACAAGACTGCAGCCCCTGAGAAAAAAGAAGAGCACTTCGGGAGGGTTCAGTGTCACCACTTATGAGCTCCCAGCCTCCCGCTCCCAGTGCAGTGAGGAAGAGCACCTTCTCCTCCCAGTGACACCTGAGAACACAAACAGACCTATGCCAACCAGGAGGCTTAATGAGACTTGACGTCAGCATTTGTCACTGGAACTCTGTCAGACCTGCATGGCTGACCACTCATGTGGCTGACCTCAGGCTCTAGTCCTCCTGAAGTCAAGATTAATGGCCTGAAGCCCACTATGAATCTCACGTTAGCATAGAAGACAGCATGGAGCTCCACTAGGAAGCTCATTGTTAGTGTAGACGCCAGTGTGGCCTGGGTCATCCATCAGGAATCTCCTCATTGGTGTAGATGCCAGTGTGGCCCAGGAATCTCGTTACTGCCATAGACACCAGCATGGCCCTAGTCATCCACTGGGAATCTCGTCAAAGGTGAAGACACCAGCATGGCCCAGGTCACCCACAGGTATTTTGTCATTGGCATAGATGCCAGCATGGCCTGGGTCACCTACTAGGAATCTTGTTGGCGTAGTGCTGGCTTGGCCTAGAGCATCCATCAGGAATCTCATTATTGGTAGAGATGCCAGCATTGCCCTGGTCACCCACCAGGAATCTCATCATTGGCATAGAAGCCTTCGTGGCCTGGAGCATCCTCCAGGAATCTGTTCATTGGTGTAGACACAGCATGGCCTGGGTCACCTTCTAGGAATCTCGTCGTTGGCATAGACACTGGCATGGCCTGGGTCACCTATTCTCAGAATGGCCTGAGAATCCCCCCAGGAATTTCATTGTTGGCATAGATGCCAGTGTGGTCCAGGTCACCTACTAAGAATCTCCTCATTGGCATGGATGCCAGCGTGGCCCGGGTCACCCACCAGGAATCTCCTAGTTGGTATGGAGGCTAGCATGGGCCAGAGCCTCCTCCATGAATGCCATTGTAAAATAGAGTGTCCAGTCTGGTCCTGAGCCACAAACCCCTAGGCTAGTCCATCTGTTGTGGCCCAAGGTTCCAGAAAATCCGAGGCTCTTCCCTGGCAGACTGTTCTCGGGTCCCAAGGCACCTTGCTGGTGCCAGGGATCAACAAGATTCCTTTGGGCAGCATGGAGCATTGACTACATGGAAACCCCATGGTCTTGTGAGCAGCAGGGGGCATGGTTCAGATCTGTCATCTGTCACCTTGGCTGTAGTGCCAAGGGCCTGCTTAGGGACATGGCATCATGGTGGTGGTGGCCATGGTTGCATCCTGGATGCATTTTGAAGGCAGAGCCAGCCAGATTTGCTGATGGGTTGCATGGGGTGTGTGGAAGAGAGATGGCATCCAGGGAGCAGCACAGGGGTTGTGGACACCAGAGGCCACTAGTCCTATTCACAGAGGTGGGGCAGACCCACAGGGAGGCAGGCTGGTACATTCTGAGCTGGGCAGGGAGGAAAGAAACCCAGATTTGTGAGGTTTTGAAGAATCCAGGTACCCATTGGGCTCCAGGTGGTTATGGAGGGGATAGCTTGAGAATAAATCTAGAGCTTAGGAGAGATGTCTGGCTGGAGGTGAGAGATGGCAGGCAGGTCCTTGGCATATAGTTTGTCTGAAACTATGGGTCAGGTCTAGTGCACAGCCCTCAAAACATTCCCAGCAGCTCAGGAGACTGAGACAGGAGGATGCAAGTTCAAAGCAGCCTCAGAAACCTAGCAAGGCCCTAAGCAACTTAGTAAGACCCTGTCTCTAAATAAAATGTAGAAAGGGCTGGGATGTGATTAAGGCCCTTGGGTTCAATCCCTGGTGCCAGAGAGAGAGAGAGAGAGAGAGAGACTGAGGTCAGTTTGAATGTGGAATGAGCGTGAAGAGATAAGGCAGGCTTCAAGGCTTGGGATCTGGGATTCACAGAGTCAGAGAGGTGAGGAACATAAGTGAAGGGGCGGCAAGCCAGAGAGATGGGAGGGACCCCAGGAAGCTAGCGAGGAAGGGCAGCCAGGCAGAGAGGGCCTAGGAGTGCCAAGAGCTCTGGCCAGCCCCCAAAACAATGAATGAGTCCAGCTTCCTTTCCTGGGTGATGAGGCTAGCGAGCTGCCGTGTCAGTGGGCTTCAGTTTAGCTAGACCATGCGAACCCAAGCCCATGAGTGGAGACCCTTGGATCCAGATTCTCATGGAGTCAGCTGCCTTGCATCAGGGAGTGGAGTGGAGAGCAGAGCCCACCCTGCCCTTGGGGGACATCCACTCATTCACGAAGCTCTCTTCCTTTTGATGAATGCTGGGCAGCCCTTATCTCTTGTTCCTCAGGGAGTCCAATTGGCCTATCCCTGAGTGGAAGATCACAAGGCCTCACTGGGTTGGGCATCTGGTTTCCTCCAAAGCCCCACTGCATGCTGAGAGCTGATTTTCAAAAGTGGTATCTGACAGCCATGTCTGGCAGGGGATAAGTCCCAGACCCAGGGGACGCTTCACTCATCAAGGGCTCTAGCCGTGAAACAGTCTGTCTCAGGAACGTGCGACGTGTCCATTTCCTGATGTGCCAACAAGACACCTGAGTCTGGGTTACTTATAAAGTGAAGAGATTGTTTTCAGATTGAAAGTCCAAAGGGCATGGTGCCATCTGGTGGGGTTCCCCTTGGTGGCCTCATGACTTCTTGGGAGTCTTGCCAGGGGGAAGGAGCAGTTGCAGTGACAGGAAGAGAGGGGATCAGGACCAGGCTGGTTTTATAGCAGCTTGCTGACCTCTGGAGACCAGCACCCATCCCTTCCAGTCAGTGCCCTCAGTGACTGAATTCACTTCTGCTGGGCCCTACCTCTCAGGAGGGGAGCGCTCCCAGGGCACCCCATTCGGAGCCACCCATCCGGAGCTGCTGGGCTTGCACGACCTATGTATGTGCCTACAACCTGGGCCCATGGGGGCAGCAAGTAGATAGAGCTGGTGGTGATCACTCTAGTAGCCAGCTCTCTTTGACCATTTCTGATGGCCATACAAGGACATCAAGTTGCGATTCATCTTCTCATTACCTCGGCTGCCTCTGTGCTATAGCAAGGCCTGGCACTTCCTCTGCCAGCCACGCAAAGGCTGGAAAGTTGGGGTGTGGCATCCACGCTTTACTGCCAGGTGTTTGCGTGGAGCTGTCCCAGCTTAGCTGGTTAACTGTCAAACCAAATGGCCATGCCACTTGCAGCAGCCCCTGGGTCAACAAGGGCACATTGCACTAGTGGCCTCAGGAAGACCAGCAGGATGCCTGGCTCCCCCTGAGCAGAAGGCTGGTGCTAAGGGTCCACTATGTGAACTCAGAGTCACATGCAGTTTCAGGCCAGAGTTCAGATGCAGACATCATCGCCATGGCACCCAGAGGTCCCTGTCCACAACTGGGTGGCCTGGTGCCTGTGTCCAGCACAGCCATGGAAATTTGAGTTCCTTCTCGAAGCCCCCTGCAGATTGGATGGGTAGAAGGGCCCTCCATCCCTCTGCATGCTGTGATGAGGGACGAGGTATGGGTGGGAGGGAAGGGGTGTTAGGCAGTGGATTATGTAGCTGTAGGCTTGGTGGGATTGAGTGAGGATGGGCCCATAGCCAGGGAGCTGGGCGTGATCAGCACATGGGAGGTCCGCAGGGAGTCACACTGGGGCGGTGGGGTGACCATGGACTTAGCTGTCCATGTGGATGTCTTCTGTCAGGTTCAGGTCTCTTCATTTGGCCCTGCCTCTAGCTAATGTCCAAGGTGGACATAGAGACACAGAGACAGAGGTCTGGGCCACACCCTCTGTGTAGAGAGGGTAGAGAGAGAAAGAGAGAAACAGAGACAGACCCAGAGAGGTACAGACCAGCCCCAGCCTCTCATCCATCTGGGCAGGCTTACAAGGTCCCTGCCCAACAACAGCCCTCACTCCTCCTTTCTAGATGGGAAGCCAGTGGAAGTGGACCCTCACCACATCCTCATCGAAGACCCAGATGGTTCCTGCACCCTCATCCTGGACAACCTGACTGGGGTCGACTCTGGCCAGTATATGCGCTTTGCGACCAGCGCCGCTGGCAGTGCCAGCACCCTGGGAAAGATCCTGGTGCAAGGTGAGCCTGGAGGCCCGTGGGGCAGGGAGACACCCTGACCAAGCCCACCATGTGGCTCTGGTGGATGGGTGGAAGGGCCCTCCATCCCTCTGCTCACTGTGATGAGGGACTGGGTGTGGGTGGGAGAGAAGGGCAGGCAGGCAGGCATGGGAGGGTGGAAGCCCTATGTGGTCATGGGCTCACTTAGGGCTCAGGAAGAATGTGGGGGCTCGGACACCCCCAGCTCCATCAGAGTGGCTCTTTGTGTCTCTCCACCCTGCAGTCCCGCCACAGTTTGTGAACAAGGTCCGGGCCTCACCCTTTGTGGAGGGAGAGGATGCCCAGCTCACCTGCACCTTCGAAGGCGCCCCACACCCTCAGATCAGGTGGGCCAGCACATGGTGGGGCACCAGGGAAGGGGCTTCAGGCTCCTGTCTGCAACACAAGGGTTGTGCAGCTGTACGGGGCTGGGCACAGTGACTGTCTGATCACTGAAGAGAGGGAATTGTGGGGCTGAGACCCACTGGGCATGGGGCCTCTGCCACAAGATAGCATGGCCAAGCTGGATGTGGGCATCCAGAGGGTGGGTTCATCAAGGACTGTAGCATCTGGGCCAGGGCAGCTGCTCTGTAGCACAGGAAATGTCACACCCTGCCTCATGGACTCTTGTGACGGGTTCTAGGTGGTACAAAGATGGGGCCCTGCTGACCATGGGCAACAAGTACCAGATGCTGAGTGAGCCCCGCAGCGGCCTGCTGGTGCTTGTGGTCAGAGCAGCTGGCAAGGATGACCTGGGACACTATGAATGCGAGGTAAGATGGGTGGGCAAGGAGCCTCATGGCCAGCTGTCCACTGGGGCTTGACAAGGGAAGGGCCTGGGCCCTTGGCACAGGCCCGGAGACACCAGGCCACTGTAACCCATCATCCCCAACCCACCACACCATGTCTGGCCTTGCTCCTCTTCCACACGAAGCTGAGCCCTGCCACCTGCCATTGTTCCCACCCTCTCAAAGAAGCCCTTTGGTTTTTGCCTTTCTAGGGAACCCAGTGCTGACCTCAGTTTTCATCCATTTATGTAAAAAGTAGTGTTAGTTTCCACCTTTGCCTGGTGTCACATAGGTGGGACCCTACAGAAGGAAGAGCTGCCCTGTTCCTATTCATTGTCCAGAGGCCCAAGGCTGGGGCTCCTGAAGGCAAGGCCCAGTCTGAGCCTCTGGTCTTCAGGGCCTGTCCTGGCACACCGTGACATTGAGCAGGTGTGTGCCTGTTATAGGGCCTCCGAGAGCCCCAGGCTCCAGTCTCTGGCTCTTGTCTAGAGGCCAGCCTCCTGCATGTGGGCCCCACATGCAAGTTCCAGGAGGCAGGGAGACCCAGCCAGCTCTGCACTTCAGGGGCTCAGAGCCACACACAGCCAGCAGCCATCTGCACAGTGCAAGATGCCTGGGCGAGGCCCTGGCTGGGAGCCCTGTCCCCTTTGAGGGACACAGTCTCAGTGGGGACCTAAAACTAAAGACCACCAGAGTGGTCGAGAGACAGCTCTGTCCCTTGAGGATAGGGGTCCTGAGTGGTTTCTGTCCATCCTGCAGCTGGTGAACCGGCTTGGCTCCACTCCTGGTGGTGGGGACCTGTACATGCAGAGCACTGTGCTGCTGGCCCAGGAGCAGTGCCACAGGGAGCAGACTGTGGCTGCCATAGAAGGTAGGTGCCACCAAGCCTGTTGCCCATGCTGCCTAGGTGGGTCCTCAGGCTTGAGCCTTGTGTCACAGCTGCACAGCCAGCCAGGACTGGGGGGCAGCAGACCCACCATGTCTCAGAGTGGGTGCACTTCCTGCAGGGGTGGCTGGGCAGGCATCTTGGGCAGATGACCTGGCTAGAAGAGGAGGCTGTGGGGAGGAGCCCAGAGGCTGCAGGCCACGTGGTCTCAGCACCTGTGGGGCAGGCAGAGGTGGCCAGGAACCCAGAATGAGTGCTGGAAAGGCTGCTCTGTGTTGGGGAAGTGTGAGCCCTGCCCCTGGCCTGCAGGACAACCCACAGAGTCACTTCTGACCCAGGGCACCCTGCCTGGCAGTGGTCACACAGGCCTCCTGCAGGCAGCAGCTGGGATGGGCTGCACTTCTAGAGAAGGGGGTTTCCCCCTGAGGGCAGAGGCAGGACAGTAGGATATCTGGGGAAGAGCGTCTACACTGAGGGCAGAGGGCAGGACAGTAGGACGTCTGGGGAAGGGCGTCTACACTGAGGGCAGAGGACAGGACAGTAGGATGTCTGGGGAAGGGTGTCTCAACTGAGGGCAGAGGACAGGATAGTAGGATGTCTGGGGAAGGGTGTCTCAACTGAGGGCAGAGGACAGGACAGTAGGACGTCTGAGGAAAGGGCATATCCACTGAGGGCAGAGGGCAGGACAGTAGGACGTCTGGGGAAGGGCATCTCCACTGAGGGCAGAGGGCAGGACAGTAGGACGTCGGGGAAGGGCATCTACACTGAGGGCAGAGGGCAGGACAGTAGGACGTCTGGGGAAGGGACATATACACTGAGGGCAGAGGGCAGGACAGTAGGATGTCTGGGGAAGGGTGTCTACACTGAGGACAGAGGCAGGACAGTAGGATGTCTGGGGAAGGGTGTCTCAACTGAGGGCAGAGGGCAGGACAGTAGGATGTCTGGGGAAGGGTGTCTACACTGAGGACAGAGGCAGGACAGTAGGATGTCTGGGGAAGGGTGTCTACACTGAGGACAGAGGCAGGACAGTAGGATGTCTGGGGAAGGGCATCTCAACTGAGGACAGAGGACAGGACAGTAGGATGTCTGGGGAAGGGTGTCTACACTGAGGACAGAGGCAGGACAGTAGGATGTCTGGGGAAGGGTGTCTACACTGAGGACAGAGGCAGGACAGTAGGATGTCTGGTGAAGGGTGTCTCAACTGAGGGCAGAGGGCAGGACAGTAGGATGTCTGGGGAAGGGTGTCTCAACTGAGGGCAGAGGACAGGACAGTAGCACGTCTGGGGAAGGGACATATACACTGAGGGCAGACGACAGGACAGTAGGATGTCTGGGGAAGGGCGTCTGGGTAGAGTCAGGAAAGTAGGACGTCTGGGGAAGGCATCGCCACTGAGGGTAGAGGCAGGACAGTAGGAAGTCTGGGGAAGGGGCGTCTACACTGAGGGCAGAGGCAGGACACTAGGACGTCTGGGGAAGGGGCCTCTACACTGAGGGCAGAGGGAAGGACAGTAGGACATCTGGGGAAGGGGCATATACACTGAGGGCAGAGGCAGGACAGTAGGATGTCTGGGGAAGAGCGTCTACACTGAGGGCAGAGGGCAGGACAGTAGGAAGTCTGGGGAAGGGCGTCTACACTGAGGGCAGAGGGCAGGACAGTAAGATGTCTGGGGAAGGGTGTCTACACTGAGGACAGAGGGCAGGACAGTAGGACGTCGGGGAAAGGGTGTCTCCACTGAGGGCAGACGACAGGACAGTAGGATGTCTGGGGAAGGGTGTCTACACTGAGGGCAGAGGGCAGGACAGTAGGATGTCTGGGGAAGGGTGTCTCAACTGAGGGCAGAGGACAGGACAGTAGGACATCTGAGGAAAGGGCATCTACACTGACGGCAGAGGGCAGGACAGTAGGACGTCGGGGGAAGGGCATCTACACTGAGGGCAGAGGGCAGGAGAGTAGCACGTCTGGGGAAGGGACATATCCACTGCGGGCAGACGACAGGACAGTAGGATGTCTGGGGAAGGCCATCTGGGTAGAGGCAGTACAGTAGGACGTCTGGGGAAGGCATCTCCACTGAGGGTAGAGGCAGTACAGTAGGACGTCTGGGGGAGGCATCTCCACTGAGGGCAGACGACAGGACAGTAGAATGTCTGGGGAAGGGCGTCTGGGTAGAGGCAGTACAGTAGGATGTCTGGGGAAGGCATCTCCACTGAGGGTAGAGGCAGGACAGTAGGAAGTCTGGGGAAGGGGCGTCTACACTGAGGGCAGAGACAGGACACTAGGACGTTTGGGGAAGGGGCCTCTACACTGAGGGCAGAGGGAAGGACAGTAGGACATCTGGGGAAGGGGCATATATACTGACGGCAGAGGCAGGACAGTAGGACGTCTGAGGAAAGGGCATATCCACTGAGGGCAGAGGGCAGGACAGTAGGACGTCTGAGGAAAGGGCATATCCACTGAGGGCAGAGGGCAGGACAGTAGGACGTCTGGGGAAGGGCATCTCCACTGAGGGCAGAGGGCAGGACAGTAGGACGTCGGGGAAAGGGCATCTACACTGAGGGCAGAGGGCAGGACAGTAGCACGTCTGGGGAAGGGACATATACACTGAGGGCAGACGACAGGACATTAGGATGTCTGGGGAAGGGCGTCTGGGTAGAGGCAGGACAGTAGGACGTCTGGGGAAGGATGTCTACACTGAGGACAGAGGCAGGACAGTAGGATGTCTGGGGAAGGGTGTCTACACTGAGGACAGAGCCAGGACAGTAGGATGTCTGGGGAAGGGTGTCTACACTGAGGACAGAGGGCAGGACAGTAGGATGTCGGGGGAAGGGTGTCTACACTGAGGACAGAGGCAGGACAGTAGGATGTCTGGGGAAGGGCATCTCCACTGAGGGCAGAGGGCAGGACAGTAGGATGTCGGGGGAAGGGTGTCTACACTGAGGACAGAGGCAGGACAGTAGGATGTCTGGGGAAGGGCATCTCCACTGAGGGCAGAGGACAGGACAGTAGGATTTCTGGGGAAGGGTGTCTAAACTGAGGGCAGAGGACAGGACAGTAGGATGTCTGGGGAAGGGTGTCTACACTGAGGGCAGAGGACAGGACAGTAGGATGTCTGGGGAAGGGGCATATACACTGAGGGCAGAGGCAGGACAGTAGGATGTCTGGGGAAGGGCATCTCCACTGAGGGCAGAGGGCAGGACAGTAGGACGTCTGGGTAAGGGGCCTCTACCCTGAGGGCAGAGGGAAGGACAGTAGGACGTCTGGGGAAGGGGCATATACACTGAGGGCAGAGGCAGGACAGTAGGATGTCTGGGGAAGGGCATCTCCACTGAGGGCAGAGGGCAGGACAGTAGGACGTCTTAGGAAAGGGCATATCCACTGAGGGCCGAGGGCAGGACAGTAGGATGTCTGGGGAAGGGTGTCTACACTGAGGACAGAGCCAGGACAGTAGGATGTCTGGGGAAGGGTGTCTACACTGAGGGCAGAGGGCAGGACAGTAGGATGTCTGGGGAAGGGTTTCTACACTGAGGGCAGAGGGCAGGACAGCAGGACATCTGGGGAAGGGCGTCTCCACTGAGGGCACAGGCAGACAGTAGGATGTCTGGGGAAGGGTGTCTACACTGAGGGCAGAGGGCAGGACAGCAGGACATCTGGGGAAGGGCGTCTCCACTGAGGGCTAAGCTGATGAGTGGAGAGTCAGATATTGGTCTGGCCCTTTCCCACCAGGCTGAATTGGCCTTGGAGAGGCCAGAGCATTTGTGGTTTAGTGTCCCTGCCTTGGCCTAGGTCACCCCCAGGGTCACAACAACTCACTCCTACAAGGCCCCATCTGGGTGAGCCAGTGCCCAGGCCACCAGGATGGGAGGAGGGCCACTGTTATATATCTTGGCTCCCAGGTGGAGTTGCCCCCCTGGAAGGGCTGCCTTGGCAGGTGGGGAATCCTTGTCCCTAGGGCCATCGAGCAGAGGCTGGACCCATGTTTGTGGAGCCACAGCTTCCACAAGAGGGTGGTTGGAAAATGTGTCGTCCAATTCCTGAGCACAGGCTCCTGTGGAGTGTTCCCACTGCAGTCTGTCCATCCCAGGGACCAACACACAGGGTCTCTGTCCCTCTGGCCCTTCAGAGGACCGGGCCAGCCAAAGCCCTAGATCCCAACCCTAGGAACTTCGAAGCCCCTGTGGCCCTTATGGACTCTTTCTCCAAGGGCAAGTCCCTGTGTGAGGGCTTGTGACCCTCACCTGCCATATTGGACCTGTGTTCCTGGGGACCCGTGACATAATACTGTCCCACAACCCGGGGACAGTATCACCATACATATATGCTTTTACCGCCACCGGCTTGTCCACTTCCTCTGCATTGCCTGTCTCGTGGTTGGGGACGTGCCCTTCTCACTGGGGCAGGAGTGTCCTCTGCAGCTGTTCTCTTGTTGGTCACGATGGGTCCCTTTCTGGAAGAAGGCAGGTGTCAGCGTGAAGAGCAGGCCTCCAGAGCCCACTGGGACCAGGCACATCACTGAGCGCTGGTTCTTGAAGGCCATGCAATCAGAGCCCTGTGCCTCCTGCTTCCTAATCCTGTCCTGCTGCTTTGTCTTAACCAGTGGCTCCGCAGCCAGAGGGGCCCTGGCTGTCTCCTGTTGGTGGCACTGACCTGGCTTGAGTGTCTGCACCAGGCCAGGATGCTGCTTTGCACGGCTGCAGCCCTCCTGTAACGGCAGACTCACTGGGGCCCACAGCTGGTCTGGGGAAGTTGGGGACCATGAATAAAGTGCCAGCTTAGCAACCCAAGGTGTCCTGGAGCAGCAAGATGGAGCAGTAAGCCGGGTCCCTGCCAGGGAGGACCCAGGTGGAGGCCCTGGGCTTTCCTGTCCTTCTGTGCACAGGAGCTTGCCTGCAGATGGCACACAGGTTGTCCCTCTTTATGCCCAACTTAGTCTAAATACATACAGCTTCCTGACTGGATTCCTATTCCCGCCATCAGTCACTTCCCTGTAGAAAAGCCTGTGCAAACAATTCACACATATAAATGCACACATGCCTCAGCACAGCCTGTGCAAGCAATGCACACATATAAGCACACATGACTCAGCACAGCCTGTGGAAGCAAAGCACACATAAATACACACACACCTGAGCACAGCCTATGCAAGCAGTGCACACACATAAACACGCACACACCTGAGCACAGCCTGTACAAGCAATGCACACATATAAGCACACATGCCTGTGCAAACAATG